>NC_092120.1:16746369-16976369 GCF_045679555.1 Salvelinus alpinus
TGTACTGCAGCACAGCTCAGTAGTGATTTTCTTGAACTAAAGCTATAGACCAAAAGGCTATACACTGAGTGTACAAAACATTAAGAACACATTCCTAATACTGAGTTGCACCCCCTTTTGCCCTAAGAACAGCCTCAATCCGTTGGGGCATGGACTCTACAAGGTGTCGAAAGCGTTCCACTGGGATTCTGGAAAAATGTTGACTCGAAATACTTCCCACGGTTGTGTCAAGTTGGCTAGATGTCCTTTGGGTGGTGGACCGTTCTTGATGCACACGGGAAACTGTTGAGCATGAAAAACACGGCACCGTTGCAGTTCTTGACACTAACCGGTGCGCCTGGCACCTACTGCCATACCCCGTTCAAAGGCACTTAAATATTTTGTCTTGCCCATTCACCCTCTGAATGGCCCACATATATAATCCATGTGTCAATTGTCTCTAGGGTTAAAATCCTTCTTTAACCTGTATCCACCCCTTCATCTACAATGACTGAAGTGGATTTAACAATTGACATCAATAAGGGATCATAGCTTTCACCTGGATTCACCTGGTCAGTCTATGTCATGGAAAGAGCAGCTGTTCATAATGTTTTGTACACTCAGTGTACATCCAGCATACTGAGCATCATTTTCTTATTGATCTTGATTATTAGAGGCCAATCTCTCACCGAATCACCAGGATCTGACATATACTATCTATAAAACCTGATCATAAGCAGAAATACAGTTTGTCAGATTATTTTATTCTACCCCAGGAGATTCTCCCAGGCTACTGTTAGCTAATGTTGAGTCGAAACATGCTTTTGTAATACTTCTGCAATGTCGCATTTATCAATATTGCATTGCTGCTATTGTTTTTGTTTCATGTGAGTTGTGGTTTTCGTTGTTGGTCCGTGGTGTGTAACGAGGAGCAAACAGACGCTGCACTTGACATATTCATGAAATTGCTTATTCCAGTTACTAATAAGCATGCACCCATTAAGAAAATGACTGTAAAAACGATTAAATTATGTGTGGATTGATGAGAAATGTAAACTTGTATGGTTGAGAGGGATGAGGCAAAAGGAATGGCAAATAAGTCTGGGTAAACAACCGATTGGCAAACGTATTGCAAATTAAGAAATCATGTGACTAAACTGAATAAAAAGAAGAAGAAACTACACTATGAAACAAAGATAAATGACATGAAGAATGATTGTAAAAGCTTTGGAGCATCTTAAATGACATTTTGGGAAAAAAAGGCAAACTCAGCTCCATCATTCATTGAATCAGATGGCTCATTCATCACAAACCCGACTGATATTGCCTACTACTTTCATGATTTTTTTCATTGGCAAGATTAGCAAACTTAGGCATGACATGTCAGCAACAAATGCTGACACTACACATCCAAGTATGTCTGACTGTCACGATCGTCGTAAGAAGCGGACCAAAGCACAGCGTGGTTTGAATACATTCTTCTATATTTAATGAAGAACACTTAAACATAAACAACAAAACGAATAAGATGAACGTGACCGCTATATAAACACTGTGCTAACATGCAACATAACATAGACAATCACCCACAACCCACAAATGACAATAGGCTACCTAAATATGGTTCCCAATCAGAGACAACGACTAACACCTGCCTCTGATTGAGAACCATATCAGGCCAAACACAGAAACAGACAAACTAGACATACAACATAGAATGCCCACTCGGATCACACCCTGACCAAACAAAACATATAAACACACAAAGCAAACTATGGTCAGGGCGTGACAGTACCCCCCCCCCCCCCCCCCCCCCAAGGTGCGGACTCCGGCCGCAAAACTTGAACCTATAGGGGAGGGTCTGGGTGGGCATCTGTCCGCGGTGGCGGCTCTGGCACTGGACGTGGACCCCACTCCACCATAGTCTTAGTCCACTTTCTTGGCGTCCTTTGAGCGGCGACCCTCTTGAAGGGACCCACTGGACTGAGGGGCGCCTCTGGACTGAGGGGCGCCTCTGGACTGAGGGGCAGCTCCGGACTGAGGGGCAGCTCAGGACTGAGGGGCAGCTCCGGACTGACGGGCAGCTCCGGACTGAGGGACAGCTCAGGACTGAGGGGTAGCTCAGGACTGAGGGGTAGCTCAGGACTGAGGGGTAGCTCAGGACTGACGGGCAGCTCCGGACTGACGGGCAGCTCAGGCGGCGCTGGACAGACGGGCACACCTGTAGGGAGGAGACGGAGAGACAGTCTGGTGCGTGTGGCTGCCACAGGACCCACCAGGCTGGGGAGACCTCCAGGAGGCTTGGTGTTAGGAGGAGGCACCTGAAGGACCGGGCTGTGGGGGAGCACTGGAGCTCTGGTGCGCAGCCTTGGCACCACTCCCCCAGGCTGGATAACTACTCTAGCCCGGACCCTCCAGAGTGCAGGCACAGGTTGAACCGGGCTGTGGGTAAGCACTGGAGATCTAGTGCCTACTACGCGCACCTCTCCCTTAGGCTCCACTCCCACATTTGCCCGGCACGAGCGGAGCGCAGGCATAGGACGCACTGCACCCTCCCAGCGCCCCGGAGACACAGCACGCAGAGCCGGCGCAGGATACCCTGGACCGAAACGGCGTACCGGCGACCAGACACGCTGAGCAGGCACCATACGCCCTGGCTGGATGCCCACACTCGCATGACACTTTCGGGGGGCTGCCCTATAGCGCACCGGGCTATGGGCACGTACTGGCGACACCGTGCGCTTAACCGCATAACACGGTGCCTGACCAGTAACGCACTGCTTATAATAAGCATGAGGAGTGAGCTCAGGTCTGCTACCTGGCTTAGCCACACTCCCCGTGTGCCCCCCCCCAAACATTTTTTGGGGGCTGCCTCTCGTACCTGTCGCGCTGCCGTACTGCCTCCTCATATCGCCGCCGCTCAGCTTTCGCTGCCTCCAGCTCTGCTTTGGGGCGGCAATATTCCCCAGCCTGTGCCCAGGGTCCTTCTCCGTTTAAAATCTCCTCCCATGTCCAGGAGTCCTGAGATTTCGGCCGCTGCTGCTGCTGCTGCCCATTGCCACGCTGCTTGGTCCTTTTTTGGTGGGTGATTCTGTCACGATCGCCGTAAGAAGCGGACCAAAGCACAGCGTGGTTTGAATACATTCTTCTATATTTAATGAAGAACACTTAAACAAAAACAACAAAACGAATAAGACAAACGTGACCGCTACATAAACACTGTGCTAACATGCAACATAACATAGACTATCACCCACAACCCACAAATGACAACAGGCTACCTAAATATGGTTCCCAATCAGAGACAACGACTAACACCTGCCTCTGATTGAGAACCATATCAGGCCAAACACAGAAACAGACAAACTAGACATACAACATAGAATGCCCACTCAGATCACACCCTGACCAAACAAAACATATAAACATACAAAGCAAACTATGGTCAGGGCGTGACACTGACCAAATTATGAAAGACAAGCATTGCAATTTTGAATTCCATAAAATGAGTGTGGAAGAGGTAAAAAAATATATTGTTGTCTATCAACAATGACAAGCCACCGGGGTCTGAGAACTTGGATGGAAAATTACTGAGGATAATAGTGGACGATATTGCCACTCCTATTTGCCATATTTTCCATTTTATCCTACTAGAAAGTGTGTGCCCTCAGGCCAGGAGGAAAGCAAGAGTCATTCCGCTACTTAAGAATAGTAAAGCCTAGTGGTTAGAGCGTTGGCCTAGTAACTGAAAGGTTGCAAGATCGAATCCCCGAGCTGACAAGGTAAAAATAGGTTTTTCTGCTCCTGAACAAGGCAGTTAACCCACTGTTCCTAGGCCATCATTGAAAATAAGAATTGATTCTTAACTGACTTGCCTAGTACAATTGTGGGGGCTGTTTTGTTAGACTTCAGTGCGGCTTTTGACATTATCGATCATAGTCTGCTGCTGGAAAAACTATGGCTATGGCTTTACACCCCCTGCTATATTGTGGATAAATAGTTACTTGTCTAACAGAACACACAGTGTGTTCTTTAATGGAAGCCTCTCCAACATAATCCAGGTAGAATCAGGAATTCCCCAGGGCAGCTGTCTAGGCCCCTTACCTTTTTCAATCTTTACTAACGACATGCCGCTTTCAGTAAAGCCAGTGTGTCTATGTATGCGGATGACTCAACACTATACACGTCAGCTACTACAGCAACTGAAATGACTGCAACCCTTAACAAAGATCTGCAGTAAGTTTCAGAGTGGGTGGCAAGGAATAAGTTAGTCCTAAGTATTTCTAAAACTAAAATCATTGTATTTGTGACAAATCATTCACTAAACCCTTAACCTCAACTAAATCTTGTAATAAATTATGTGGAAATTGAGCAAGTTGAGGTGACTAAACTGCTTGGAGTAACCCTGAATTGTAAACTGTGATGGTAAAAACATATTGATACAACAGTAGTTAAGATGGTGAGACGTCTGTCCATAATAAAGCGCTTTTCTGCCTTCTTAACAGCACTATCAACAAGGCAGGTCCTACAGGCCCTAGTTTTGTCGCACCTGGACTACTTTTCAGTTGTTCAGCCACAAAAAGGGACTTAGGAAAATTGCAATTGGCTCAGAAGAGGGCAGCACAGCTGGCCCTTGGATGTACACAGAGAGCTAACATTATTAATATGCATGTCAATCTCTCCTGGCTCAAAGTAGAGGAACGATTGACTTCATCACTACTTGTATTTATGATAGGTATTGACATGTTGAATGCACCGAGCTGTCTGTTTGAACTACTGACACACATGCATACCCTACAAGACATGCCACAAGAGGTCTCTTCACAGTCCCCAAGTCCAGAACAGACTATGGAATGGGCACAGTACTACATAGAGCCATGACTACATGAAACTCTATTCTACATCAAGTAACTCATGCAAGAAGAACAATTAGATAAAAAAAACTGTTAAAAATAGACCTTATGGAACAGCGGAGACTGTGAAGCAACACAAACATAGGCACAGACACATGTATACACACATGTACACATGGTTTTGTATTGTAGATATGTGGTAGTAGTGGAGTAGGGGCCTGAGGGCACACATTGTATTGTGAAACCTGTGAATGTATTATAATGTTTTAAAAATTGTATAACTGCCTTCATTTTGTTGGACCCCAAGAAGATTAGCTCCTGCCTTGGCAGCAACTAATGGGGATCCATAATAAATACAAATACAAATTGACATAGAGACCTGTAAATTAAGCCTACAAGGCTAATAATTCTCGAATCCGATTTAGATGTTCATCCGTGTTTCTCGAACGTCAAATTTCGAAGTTGTTCTGAAAGTTACATTTCAAAGTGTTTAAGGTTCAGTTTAGGAATGAACTCCTAATTTTTAGGGTTAGTGTTAAGTTTAGGCATTAACTTGAAATCTTAAGGTTAGGCATTAACTCTGTTACGGTTTAGGATAGGCAGATCTTAAGGTTAGGCATTAACTCAGAATGGTTAAGGTAAGGGTTAAGGTTTAGGATAGGTTAAAACTAAAATCTCAAAAACAACTTTGTATCTCTGGATTCGAACATGCAACCTTTTGGCACCGGAGGTAGCAGCTTAAAACAACATTTAAAAAATATATTTTTTTATCACTGGATTCAAAAAGACAACCATTGGCAACAGAGGCAGATGCATAAGCATATCAACCATCCCCATCCACAAAGCCTTAGCAAAGCCAAAACCTACTTGGAGGTGATATATTGTATTTTTGGGGTGGGCATGATCAGTGTGTGTGTCAGCAGACAACAAGAAAAAATTTGTATTGAGTCTATATGAGTGCAACACAGTAGAACTACAGTATTGGCAAACCTACAGGACATGCACAAATTCTACAATATCAGTGATCTACAGTGCCTTGCAAAAGTATTCATCCCCCTCTGCGTTTTTCCTGTTTTGTTGCATTACAATCTGTAATTTAAATTGATTTTTATTTGGATTTCATGTGATGGACATACACAAAATAGTCCAAACTGGAGAAGTGAAATGAAAAAAATAACTTATTTTAAAAAATTATAAAAAAAATAAAGAAAATGGAAAGTGGTGCGTGCATATGTATTCACCCCCTTTGCTATGAAGCCCCTAAATAAGATCTGATGCAACCAATTACCTTCGGAAGTCACATAATTAGTTAGATTAAGTCCACCTGTGTGCAATCTAAGTGTCACATGATGTCAGTATATATACACCTGTAGCCGAAAGGCCCCATAGTCTGCAACACCACTTAGCAAGGGGCACCACCAAGCAAGCAACACCATGAAGACCAAGGAGCTCTCCAAACAGGTCAGGGACAAAGTTGTGGAGAAGTACAGATCAGGGTTGGGTTATAAAAAAATATCCAAAACTTTGAACATCCCACGGAGCATCACTAAATCTATTATAAAAAATGGAAAGAATATGGTACCACAACAAACCTGCCAAGAGAGGGCTGCCCACCAAAAGTCACGAACCAGGCAAGGACATTAATCAGAGAGAACACCATCTCCACAGTGAAGCATGGTGGTGGCAGCATCATGCAGTGGAGATGTTTTTAATCGGCAGGGACTGGGAAACTGGTCAGAATTGAAGGAATGGTGGATGGTGCTAAATACAGGGAAATTCTTGAGGGAAACCTGTTTCAATCTTCCAGAGATTTGAGACTGGGACGGAGGTTCACCTTCCAGCAGGACAATGACCCTAAGCATACTGCTAAAGCAACACTTGAGTAGTTTAAGGGGAGACATTTAAATGTCTTGGAATGGCCTAGTCAAAGCCCAGACCTCAATCCAATTGAGAATCTGTGGTATGACTTAAAGATTGCTGTACACCAGCGAAACCCATCCAACTTGAAGGAGCTGGAGCAGTTTTGCCTTGAAGAATGGGCAACAGTCCCAGTGGCTAGATGTGCCAAGCTTATAGAGACATACCCCAAGAGACTTGCAGATGTAATTGCTGCGAATGGTGGTTAAATTTTTTCATCTTATTTCTTGTTTGTTTCACAATAAGAAATATTTTGCATCTACAAAGTGGTAGGCATGTTGTGTAAATCAAATGATACAACCCCCCCCAAATCTATTTTTATTCCAGGTTGTAAGTCAACAAAATTGGAAAAATGCCAAGGGGGTGAATACTTTCGCAAGTCACTATATTATAAGATGATGTATTTGTAAGGTGTCCATGTTAGGACCATAAAAATATCATTATAAACTGGGTGGTTCGAGCACTGACTGCTGATTGGCTGAAAGTCGTGCTATATCAGACCATATACCATTGGTATGACAATGGTATATATATTTGTACTGTTGTAATTACGTTGGTAACCAGTTTAAAATAGCAATAAGGCACCTCAGGGGGTTGTGGTATATGGCCAAAATACCACGGCTAAGGGCTGTATCCAGGCACTACACGTTGCGTCGTGCTTAAGAAGAGCCCTTTGCAGTGGTATATTGGCCATATACCACACCCCCCTTATTGGCCTTATTGCTTAATTCTATTTCTATGATTAGGACAGCCTCAGTGTCACAAGGAGTTGGTGTATGTACTGTATGCACGTTTGCCAATAGGCCTTTTCTCAGTGGCTTTCTAACAGGGAATCTCTTGGTTCTCCGGTCCAATAGGGATGTCCTGAAGGAGACCATGGCAGCGGATGAACAGGGTCTGAGAACTGGAGAGAAGTGGACCCTGTTTGGAAATGAGGCTGAGAAAGTGGAGGTGGAGGTGCTCAGGGAACAGCGTTATGTCCGCCAACGCTGTGACCGCATGGCCTTGCGTAGGCAGGTAAGAGTGTGCTCTGATCTCATCCCATACAGATATACACGGGCACTCCGGACACTGAATTATAGGCCTACGGTATTGTGAATTCAGTACGGCCAAAAGTATAAAAACAGTTGCCAAGTTGAGAATCAACATGGTCTCATTTAACTATTGTAGTTTTATGTCGCCAACACTGACATCCCTACATTTCCTCATGGCTTACTGAGAATTACGTTTCTTTGCCTTACGTCAGTTGACCAGTAATCAAATCAAATCAAACTTTATTTGTCACATGCACCGAATACAACAAGTGTAGACCTTACCGTGAAATGCTTACTTACAAGCCCTTAACCAACAGTGCAATTCATAACAATAACCAGGCTGTATTACAGGGGGTACCGGTTCCGAGTCAGTGTGCGGGGGTACAGGTTAGTTGAGGTAATTAGGGGTGAAGTGACTATGCATAGATAATAAGCAGCGAGTAGCAGCAGTGTACAAAACAAATGGAGGGGGGTGCATTTGAATATCAGCTGTAAGTGCATTTGAATACCAGCTGTAAGTGTATTTGAATACCAGCTGTGTCTATCCGTGTTCCAGGCTGAGCAGAAGGCTTCCATCCATTTGAAGTATCTGGAGGACCTGAGTCAAAAGGCCCCAGACTTCCCTATCCCACTGAGAGCCCACATGGTGTGGGAGGGCATGGGGGTCAAACTCTCCTGCACCATCCAGGGATGCCCACCCCCTAGGGCCACCTGGTAAGCACTCACACTTAAGGCTAATGACCTCCATTGAAAATCTCTGAAGACGGATAGGTTACAGTATGCTACACAGGTTTTGCCGTGTCAACCTTTGATTCCTGAATTGGAATATTGCTCTGATATTTTGTGGGTGAAATGACCTCATTTGCTTCGGTATAAGCCTTGGCAATGTGTGTAACCGTCAGCCTTGATAAGCAGATGCACTAAAAGACTAGCTGATGAAAAGAATATGTGTTCAGTATTCATGCCTGAGCATAGTCGGAGCTGTGGACCAGATGACCTGCGGCTTATGAGTTGAACAATCCCAGATGGGACGCATGCATCCCAATGAGCTCCGAGAGTCTTGACTCGGCTGAGACGGAGCGCAAGAAGAAATGGGAGATCAAAAGCCATCTATATGCTAAAGGAGTCATGTTAACTGTTGCGTAGCATAGATTAGCATAATTAGCAACGGGCGTGAACATTGAAAGGCATAACAGTGGTCATGTTTACATTTAATTGGGATTTTTGTTAGTTTATACCTAGACATTTGAGCTGTTATTAACTCTCTCCTTCCCAGGTATAAGGACGGAGTACCCCTGAGTGCCTATGGCCAGGCTTGGAACTACAGTCTGAAGCAGACGTTTGGCCTCAACACGCTGGAAATCAGAAGGTAACCGAAAGGATTTTCAAACGTGTGCCTTTAGCACGCTGCTGTTCAAGACGTTGTAGTTACCTCCTCTTCCATTTCCTCCTCCTTCCTTCTGAGTGAATATGAGAGTGAGCTACAGTGCATTCAGAACGTATTCACACCCCTTGACTTATTCCCCATTTTGTTGTGTTACAGCCTGAATTCAACATGGATTAAATCGTTTTTTTCCCTCCTCCATCTACACACAATACCTTGTATTTTAGTGCCTTGTTGCAAACATGATACATGTTTTGGAATATTTTTTATTATGTACAGGCTTCCTTATTTTCATTCTGTAAATTAGGTTAGTATTGTGGAGTAACTACAATGTTGTTGATCCATCCTCAGTTTTCTCCCATCATAGCCATTAAACTCTGTAACTGCTTTAAAGTCACCATTGGCCTCATGGTGAAATTCCTGAGTGGTTTCCTTCCTCTCCAGAAACTGAGTTTGGAAGGACACCTGTATCGTTGTAGTGACTGGGTGTATTGATACACCATCCAAAGTCTAATTAATAACTTCACCATACCCATCTAACAATAGGTGCCCTTCTTTGCAAGGCATTGGAAAACCTCCCTGGTCTTTGTGGTTGAATCAGTGTTTGAAATTCACTGCTCAACTGAGGGACCTTATAGATAATTGTATGGGTGGGGTACAGAGATGAGGTAGTCATTCAAAAATAATGTTAAACACTATTATTGGACACATGCAAGTCCATGCAACTTATTATGTGACTTGTTAAGCACATTTTTACTCCTGAACCTATTTAGGTTTGCCATAACAAAGGGGTTGAATACTTATTGACTCAAGACGTTTGAGCTTTTCATTTTTAATCAATTTGTACTAATTTCTAAAAACATCATTCCACTTTGACATTATGGGGTATTGTGTGTAGGCCAGTGACAAAACATCTACATTTAATCCATTTGAAATTCAGGTTGTAACAATACTTTCTGAAGGCACTGTACATGAGAATGTTGACATGTCTTGTGATTTAGCTTTGGGCTCAGCCTGGAGCCAAGATGGTGGCACAAACACATGAGTCACCACCCTTCCCCATCCCCAGGTGCTCTGTTGAGGATGCTGGGGAGTACAAGGTGGTTGCCAAGAGTTCTCTGGGTGAAGCTACTACCATTGCCACTCTGGTGGTCAACTGTAAGTAGCTGCTGATTCTGACAACTGTCATGGACATGGTGTTCCTAATATGGACACCGTACATGCAGATTGCTCCTCTGCCTCAAATTCAGATAGATCATGTTAAATTGGTAACCATGTCACATTTCCCCCTTTCCTGCTCCATACTAGTCCATACTTGTTTTACTCAAGTGAGACAACCTAAGGGGATGCTCATTCATACTTCTATGGTATATAAATCACCATTCATCCGTACCAATTAATTCCAATTCATCTTGATCCAGTTTCCATCTGCAGTGATGGTTTGCACCTAGATGACTGGCGTTCTATTCCTTATCAATAGCCTACACCTTCAATCTAAACTGATTAGTGCAATACATTACATGCCATTACGAGTGAAAAAACACGTGTAGCTTAGCGCTTAGAGCATTGGGCCAGTAACTGGAAGGTCGCTGGTTTGAATACCCTACCAGACAAGGTCAGAAATCTGCCGATGTGCCCTTGAGCAAGGCACTTAACCCTAATGTGCACCAGGGTCGCTGTACTGTTATGGCTGACACTGTAAAACAACACACTTCACTGCCCCTATAAAATATATTTTTATTAATGGGTTAGTCCGCGTATTAACTAACCAAAAACCTACGGTGTCTGCAGTCTACTGCCCACATTAACAGAACGTCAGTAATTAATTAATTAAACTATGAACCTTTTCCCCAAGCTTCTTAATGGCCTAGAAACAGTGTGAGGGTGCCCTGACAATACCGGGACACTCCTTCTCCTAGATCAATTAAATGGTGAAGGGGGGGCCAAGCTCTCCTATTCACCTATCATCCATATTTCACATGCTCACGTTTTCCTTTCGATTGTTTGAAATAGGCTCAAGGGAATATTAGTTGTGACGTGTATGAAAGTGGCTTTTCCAGGATTGATTTGTCTCTCTTTCTCCCTCCTTTCCCTCTATCTCTCTGCACCCCCCCACCCCACCCCTCTCTCACCTCCTTGTCCCCCCACTCCACGATTCAGCATATCAAGGAGCTGAGGCCGCAATCAAGCAATCCTTGACCCCAAGTAGGTTTCATGCAGTGTCTAATGAAAAATGTCCTTTTTAATTTCTCTGCCGCCTTTTGAAGTTCACTCTCTTCTCCTCCGCTAAGACTGAGCCTTTGAAGACACTGACAACTCTGAGGCTCTGCTGCATGTGCTCTGACATGGTTTGGCTGACTGGATGCAAGGATGGATTGGATGGCAAAGGGGTGCTTATGGTTCATTGGAGTGCGCGTTGAGGGAGTGTGTGTGTGTGTGCACATGAGTGTGCACATGTGTGCGCCTGTATATAAAGAGGTTGATTGGGAGGGGTAGGTGAACAAATCGCTTCCATTTCAGCGCCAGTCAGAGTCATGTATATTTCAGCACAGAGAGAGAGTGTGCGATTTGTTCACTTTTGCTGGCAGCTTAGCCTATATGTATAATGCTCCTAAGCCATTCTCCAGATATTGAGCAAGTAGAGAGGCTGGTTGCACCCACAGGGAGACCATGCAGAGTAGTGATTAGACACTGACTAATAACCAAAAGCTTATTTATATAGATTGTTTAGCACTGCTCTGTTGCCTTAGTAAATGACTTGCTCTTCCTAGATTGTGTCAGCGTCACACACGACTGGATCAAACTGTTATTGACAATAACAAACTCACTGTATCACACACTGTTTAAAGTGGTGTGCAAGTCACAATCAATGGACTCAGACAGTGGTGTCCTCTGCATGTTTGAAACGAAATAGCAATCATTCCGAATGAAGCTTTATCAGCATGTAATGCCATCCATACACACTGGCTGAGGAGAAAATGGGATTTGAATTGCAGAATGACATTAGTGTGGTGCTGAGACTTCAGTTTGTCATGCGGAGCAGGGAGACGGATACTATTATCCGATGTGCATTACTCCCTAAAACAAAGAGCAACCCCAGCACATTTATCATAATCATGACGGGGACATGCAGGGAATGACTGAAACAGAGAGAAAGTTTGGGAGAGATGGGGAGTTATTCAATTGATGTGCATCCGAATGATTGCCCTGGTCTGTTATTTAGACAGAGATCATTATGGAAACATGTCGGCGACCTTTCAGATCTGTTGGTGGGAATGGGATCGGACAAGGCCTGGTAGTTTTCACTTTTATCTCACAATTAGGCTAGACCCTGTTTGTCGACGGAAAAGGGGAGCTCCGAAAAGGAGTTTTATGTTCGTAAATGAGCTTTTATTGTTTAAATACATTGTGAAAGAGATGGGTGTGTTTTTCACTATTTAATCGTGGAATGGGGTTGTTCAGTGTATTTGTTTTACATCTATCACTTGATTGTTTTGTTTCAAAGAGACAAATAATCATGTTTTTTTGCTAAGTGCTATACATCCGTCTCACTCTCAGAGAAATAATTAGTACTGATAGGTTTTACACAGTCAAATGTAACAAATAACTAAATTGTTTATAAATGACTGTACATACGACACATACAATATTCAAAACGTGTTTTTAAAAACATGAATCAATACAGTTATATGAGATCTGTATATAAGACATTTACATTTGACATTTGAGTCATTTAGCAGACGCTCTTATCCAGAGTGACTTAGAGTAAGTGCATTCATCTTAAGATAGCTAGGTGAGACAACCACATATCACAGTAAACTATACAGTATACAAACATTCCATTCGAGCTACATACTGGATATATAGCGTTTTGCAAAAAAATTCAAACATTCATACTCATCTAAAATCTGAGAACAGTAATATTTTACACACATATGAAGGTACCCATAAGCAATGATTTAGGACGAAAAAACACAACTGTGAAACAATTGTGGATATAGCGTTTTGAAAATAAACGTTTTATTTAGTGCGTTCGGAAAGTATTCAGACCCCTCGACTTTTTCCACATTTTGATTTGTTACAGCCTTATTCTAAAATGTATTTAAAAAAATATATAAAAATCTTCTCATGAATCTACACACAATACCCCATAATAACAAAGCAAAAACATAAAAAATGGAAATAATACATTTACATTAGTATTCAGACCCTTTAATCAGTACTTTCCCGAAGCACCTTTGGCAGCGATTACAGCCTTAAGTCTTCTTGGGCATGACGGTACAAGCTTGGCACACATTCTTCTCTTCAGATCCTCTAAAGCGCTGTCAGGTTGGATGGGGAGCGTCGCTCCACAGCTACTTTCAGGTCTCTTCAGAGATGTTCGATCGGGTTCAAGTCCGGACTCTGGCTGGGCCACTCAAGGACATTCAGAGACTTGTCCCGAAGCCACTCCTGCGTTGTCTTGGCTGTGTGCTTAGGGTCGTTGACCTGTTGGAAGGTGAACCTTCACCCCAGTCTGAGGTCCTGAGCGGTCTGGAGCAGGTTTTCATCAAGGATCTCTGTACTTTGTTCCGTTCATCTTCATCTCGATCCTGACTAGTTTCCCAGTCCCTGCCACTGAAAAACATGCCCACAGCATAATGCTGCCACCACCATGCTTCACTGTAGGGATGGTGCCAGGTTTCTTCCAGATATGAAGCTTGGCATTCAGGCCAAAGAGTTCAAACTTGGTTTCATCAGACCAGAGAATCTTGTTTCTCATGGTCTGAGAGTCTTTAGGTGCCTTTTGGCAAACTCCAAGCGGGCTGTCATGTGCCTTTTACTGAAGAGTGGCTTCTGTCTGGCCACTCTACCATAAAGGCCTGATTAGTGGAGTGCTGCAGAGATGGTTGTCCTTCTGGAAGGTTCTCCCATTTCCACAGAGGAACCTCAGAGCTCTGTCAGAGTGACCATCGCATTCTTGGTCACCTCCCTGACCAAGGCCCTTCTCCCCCGATTGCTCAGTTTTGCTGGGCGGCCAGCTCTAGGAAGGGTCTTGGTGTTTCCAAACTTCTTCCATTTAAGAATGGAGGCCACTGTGTTCTTGGGGACCTTACATTTACATTTAAGTCATTTAGCAGACGCTCTTATCCAGAGCGAATTACAAATTGGTGCATTCACCTTATGATATCCAGTGGAACAACCACTTTACAATAGTGCATCTAACTCTTTTAAGGGGGGGGGGGGGGGGTTAGAAGGATTACTTTAACCTTCAATGCTGCAGATATTTTTTGGTAGCCTTCCCCAGATCTTTGCCTTGACACAATTCTGTCTTGGAACTCTACGGACAATTCTTTCGACCTTCTGGCTTGGTTTTTGCTCTGACATGCACTGCCAACTGTTGGACCTTTTATGAACAGGTGTGTGCCTTTCCAAATCATGTCCAATCAATTGAATTTGCCACAGGTCGATTCCAGTCAAGTTGTAGAAACATTTCAAGGATGATCAATGGAAACAGGATGCACCTGTGTCTAATAGCAAAGGGTCTGAATACTTGTGTAAATACGTATTTATTTATTTTTAAACCTGTTTTCATTATGGGTTATTGTGTGTAGATTGATGAGGAAAACAATGAATTTAATCTATTTTACAATAAGGCTGTAACATCACAAAATGTGGAAAAAGTCAAGGGGTCTAAATACTTTCCCAAGGCACTGTATAATGTCTCAGGAATAATGGACCTTTTCAGAAATGGTAAAATGTTTCTCTCAATCGCATGTCTCTCATTAATCCTAATGTTCACCCCCTTGTGAGGGAGGCCTTTTCAGGAACAAGGGTGCATGTGTGTGAGAGAGGGAGTAAGTGTGTGTGTGTGTGTGTCCTTCGTGCTTGTGTGCGTGCGTGCGTGCATTCCTGAAGATGAAAAATATCCCCCCTTCAATTACTAATACATGCCAGTTGGCGTATCTGGGCCTTCGTCCAGTTAATTAAGGTTCCTCTTTGCTTTGTGCATTTTTACTCGGCTGCCACAAGTGAGAGAATCTGAGGGAGAGCAAAGCTTGTTACTCATTGCTTGCTGAGAATAATGGGATGTGTTATCCCATTATTCTCTAGTGTCTTCCATAGTACGCAGATGGCAAACCTCAACTTCATCTGACATAACGTCATCATGAGGGTGGAGATGTTGGGGAAATGAGTTCTCATCTCGGTGGATTATTTCCCATCTATATGTTTGTTCTTGCTCATTTCTCTTATTTTGCCTTCTCCTCCTCTTCTTCACCCCAACTTTCCCACCTCCACCTGCCTTTCCCGCTTTCTTTTTGTCTTACTCTTCCTCCTCCCCCCACCCATCCTCCTCCTCCTTCCTCTGTAGTTGCAATGCTGGAGCGGGAGGCTCTGTTTGAGTTCAGCTTCCCTCCGACCTGGGCGAAAGAGGAGGAGAATCTGACCCTGCAGTGTGCCTTCTCCTCGGCCCTGCTGCCCTTCCAACAGGACGTGGCCTGGTTCAGAGATGGTGAGTGGAAGTGGGTATTAGCTTGGTCTGTTATGTTTGTGCGGTCTTGTCAACTCCTATCGACAACGACTATAGTTGGCAAGACAGTACAAACAGATCTGGGACCAGGCTAGTATGAATTCTTCCCCAATATCAACTAGTATTGGCATTGTTGGCTGTATCATCTAAACTGTATACAAGCCATACTTTATACACAGAATGTACAAAACATTAGGGACACCTTCCTTAAATTTAGTTGTACCCCCTTTTCACCCTCAGTACAGCCTCAATTCGTCGTGACATGTACTCTACAAGGTGTCGAAGCGTCCCACAGGGACGCTGGTCCATGTTGACTCCAATGCTTCCCACATTTGTGTCAAGTTGGCTGGATGTCCTTTGGGTGGTGGACCATTCTTGCTACACATGGGGAAATGTTGAGTGTGAAAACCCCAGCAGCGTTGCAGTTCTTGACACACTCAAATCGGTGTGCCTGGCAACTACTACCATACCCCGTTCAAAGGCACTTAAATGTTTTGTCTTGCCCATTGACTATCTGAATGGCAAACACAATCCATGTTTAAATTGTCTCAAGGCTTTAACATTTTTCTTTAACCTGTCTCCTGCCCTTCATCTACACTGATTGAAGTGGATTAACAAGTGACATCAATTAGGGATCATAGCTTTCACCTGGATTTACCTCAGTCTAAGTCATGGAAAGAGCTGGTGTTTCTAATGTTTTGTACACTCAGTGTTATTTCAGGTGAATCTCCAAAAGCCTTCCCACTGGGCACAGACGTCAATTCAACATCTATTCCACATTCGTTCAACAGAAATGACGTGGAAACGACATTGATTGAACCAATGTGTGCCCAGTGGGCTGTTTTTATAGCCTTGGCTTCTTTGTATTATTCTGATGCACATCACTTGCTAGAGGGTGCTGGGCCCAAGAAACCTGGTATAAATGAAGTAGGACCCGCCCACAGGAATGCCACCTCCCTTCCACAGGAGTCCAACTGCGCCAGTCCAGCAGGGTGGAGCTTCAGACCGCCCTTCGCTCCGCCTCCCTCACCCTGAAGGGCGTGCACAAGGAGCAGGAGGGCATGTACATGGTGCGTCTGCGTACCTGGGAGGGGGTCAAAGAGCATAAAGCCTACATTTTTGTCAAAGGTAGGTTCTGGGATGTTTTGTGTGTATCTGTGGGCCTGGTGTGAGGTTGCATGTTCCCTATAACATTCACAATAGCAACTCTGAGTTTGGAGTGTTCATAGTTTTTCTGGTGAAAATGTGGCCATCATACCTTTGGTGTCAGTGGTGGGATTTCGGTGCCAGTAGAGGCACTATACCAACATTAAGGCAATAATAAGAAACCACAATGCCAAGAGTAAGGCAGCTGCCAGCTGACATGTTAAGATCTTCAAGCAACTAGCCAACACTACAATACAAGTAGCTTCTTCCCAAAGTTGCCTGGAGGCCTTGAGATACGTCTGGGTCCCACAGGTGCCTGTGGTTGGGTTTAGCAGTAGTGTGTTTCGAAACAAACCTAACACTTCCACACTTTATTGAAACCCACCAGATTCACAGTCACTTCACAGTCACGTCCACTGAATGTTTCATGACTCCAGTCACCCACACCTCCCCACCCCCTTGTCCCTCCTCTCTCCCTCATCCCCATTGCACTGCATTGTATTTTCTGTCTTATTAAAAAATCTTGGTCCTTAACTGCTGCTGGAGTTAGAGTCATTAGGGAGTGGAAGTGGATTTTTTTCTGAATTTGCATTACAAATGGGTGGTAAGAGAGAAGAGACCAGGGCCGTGTTTGGTTTAGTCTTTTAGCTTATCAGAGGGAGAGATGGAGGGAGGGAGGGCAGAGGGAGAGAGAGACACACATAGGGACCTCTTCACCACCGAGTACAGCAAAGTAAAATTACAGACTGAGGGTGTCTACTAGTTCAACATGGTCTCAATAGAATACGTCAAAATAGTGAGATGTCTGACATTTGACCGCAAGGACATTTGTGAACAGTCATACTGATACCTAGGCAATTGGTCACGACTCATCGGCCTTAAAGCTGAGTCGCCCAAGCCAAGGCACATGTGTTGTTGTTTTGTTTAACAAACAGAAGAGATGCGTATCCAGCGGCGTGTTAAAGAAAATCACAGTACCTACTCCGCTATGGCAAAAGTTACGTACGTCTTTTGTTGTTGTAATATCGCAAACGGACGTGGCAGTTTCACCGCAACGGATTCCAACTTCAATGTCTCACACTTGCAGCATAAACTGTAGGAAAGTTGGAAAGACATTTTGCCTGACATTTCTCTTCTCTTTTGTTGGTGCCAAAGCAACAGTCTCTCAAGCCTCAGAGAATAGAAAACGGGTCTAATACATGTCACATCTTATCTCTTTAATCCTCTTAACATAATTCCCTCGTTCCTTCTCTCTCTCCTATCTCTCACTCCTATCTCTCTGTCTCTATCTCTCACTCTATTTTTCTCAGTCTCTGTTTAGTGCTCTCGTTTGCGCTGTCTTTATAACTAATGCAGATTTGATGACCTGTTAATCTTACCTCCAGACAACGCACCTTGCTTTCACATGGCCGCTCCAGACAGACATCGTGGGAGTGTTTAATTGAACTGCTGTGGATTACATTACCTTGCTGGCTTTTAATCCTCCCTCTCTCCCTCTCCCCCTCTCGCCCACTCTAATTTTTACTCTTTACACTTTCTCTGTCTCTCTCTTTCTCCTTTTTTCCCCATCTCTATTTCCCTCTGTGTTTCTCTCCGTGTCCCTGTCTCTCTCTCCTTCTCTCCGTGTCCTCTCCCTCTCCAGCCTTTTAATTCAATTTCAATTTAAGGGGCTTTATTGGCATGGGAAACATATGCTTACATTGCCAAACCAAGTGAAATAGATAACAAACTAAAGTGAAATAAACAAAACAGTAAACATTACACACAAGTTCCAAAATAATAAAGACATTTCAAATGTCATATTATGTATATATGCAGTTTTGTAATGATGTGCAAATTGTTAAAGTACAAAAGAGAAAATAAATCATCATAAATATAGGTTGTATGTAGAATGGTGTTTGTTCTCCACTGGTTGCCCTTTTCTTGTGGCAACAGGTCACAAATATTGCTGCTGTGATTGTACACTGTGGTATTTCACCCAAAAGATATGGGAATTTATCAAAATTGGATTCGTTTTTTGCGAATTCTTTGTGGGTCTGTGTAATCTGAGGGAAATGTGTCTCTAATATGGTCATACATTTGGCAGCTCAGTTTCCACCTCATTTTGTGGGTAGTATGCACATAGCCTGTCTTCTCTTGAGAGCCAGGTCTGCCTTTGGCGGCCTTTCTCAACAGCAAGGCTATGCTCACTGAGTCTGTACATAGTCAAAGATTTCCTTAATTTTGTGTCAGTCACAGTAGTCAGGTATTCTGTTTAGGGCCAGATAGCATTCTAGTTTGCTCAGTTTTTTTGTAAATTCTTTCCAATGTGTCAAGTAATTATCTTTTTGTTTTCTCATGATTTGTTTTGGTCTAACTGTGTTGATGTCTCTCTCCCCCTCCCCTCTTCTTACGCCTTCCCCATTCCCTCCCCTACTCAGATGCGTCTGCAGTAGTGTCCGGTGGTCCAGGCTCTCCTCTGGACCTGAAGGTTTCTGATGTACAAAAGGACTATGTCTTCCTCACCTGGGAGCCTCCCAGTGCTGATGGAGCCTACCAAGTGGAGGGTTACTTTGTGGAGAGGTACTTTTCGACTGTAACACCGGTGTTTCACTAGTGTATGCACCGTTATGTTATACTAGGGGCATTGTGTTTACATAGCTAGGGCTGACAGTGGGGACTTGTGAAGAGCAGAATCACCACCACTGCATAATCAAAACAATTGCTCTGTGAGGTGTTAAAGTTCAGTTAGCCATTGTTATTTAAATGTGAAGAGGCCTTTAGGGCTTTGTATGAATACTGTACCAAGGACATAGGTTGAGGACTCGTATAACCTTTTCACACTACCGAGCCAAGCTGTAAGTTCAAATAATCAAATGGATGAGTGATGGCTGTGCGGCATAGGCAAGATGCAGTAGATGGTATAGAGCACAGTATATACATATGAGATGTAACGCTTGTCGTGGTTGGAAGAAGAGGAGGACCAATGCGCAGCGTGGTAAGTGTCCATATTGTTTTAATACGAATAATGAACACTGAACACTGAACAAAAACAATAAAACGACAAACGAACACTCCTGTACGGTGAAACAAAACACAGAACAGAAAATAATCACCCACAACACACAATGAAAAACAGGCTACCTAAATATGGCTCCCAATCAGAGACAACGACTGACACCTGCCTCTGATTGAGAACCATACTAAGCCCAACACATAGAAATCTAACAACAGAACAAAACAAAGAAAAACAACATAGAATGCCCACCCCAACTCACGCCCGGACCAAACTAAAATAAAGACATAACAAAAGAACTAAGGTCAGAACGTGACATGAGATGAGTAATGTAGGGTATGTAATCATTATATAAAGTGGCATTGTTTAAAGTGACTCGTGATACAATTATTACATCCAATTATTCATTATTAAAGTGGCTAGAGATTTGAGTGAGTATGTTGGCAGCAGCCACTCAATGTTAGTGATGGCTGTTTAACAGTCTGATGGCCTTGAGATAGAAGCTGTTTTCAGTCTCTCGGTCCCAGCTTTGATGCACCTGTACTGACCTCGCCTTCTGGATGATAGAGGGGTGAATAGGCAGTGGCTCGGGTGGTTGTTGTACTTGATGATCTTTTTGGCCTTCCTGTGACATCGGCTGATGTAGGTGTCCTGGAGGGCAGGTAGTTTGCCCCCAATGATGCGTTGTGCAGACCGCACCTCCCTCTGGAGAGCCTTACGGTTATGGGCGGAGCAGTTGCCGTACCAGGCGGTGATACAGCCCGACAGGATGTTCTCAATTGTGCATCTGTAAAAGTTTGCGTGTTTTCGGTGACAAGCCAAATTTCTTCAGTCTCCTGAGGTTGAAGAGGCGCTGTTGCGCCTTCTTCACCATGCTGTCTTTTTGGGTGGACCATTTCAGATTGTCCGTGATGTGTACGCCGAGGTACTTAAAACTTTCCACCTTCTCCACTACTGTCCCGTCGATGTGGATAAGGGGGTGCTCCCTCTGCTGTTTCCTGAAGTCCACGATCATCTCCTTTGTTTTGTAGACGTTGAGTTTGATGTTATTTTCCTGACACCACACTCTGAGAGCCCTCACCTCCTCCCTGTAAACCGTCTTGTCGTTGTTGCTAATCAAGCCTATTACTGTAGTGTCGTCTGCAAACTTGATGATTGAGTTGGAGGCGTGCATGGCCACACAGTCATGGGTGAACAGGGAGTACAGGAGAGGGCTGAGAACGCACCCTTGTGGGGCCCAAGTGTTGAGGATCAGCGGGGTGGAGATGTTGCTTCCTACCCTCACCATCTGGGGGCTGCCCGTCAGAAAGTCCAGGACCCAGTTGCACAGGGCGGGGTCGAGACCCAGGGTCTCAAGCTTAATGACGAGTTTGGAGGGTACTATGGTGTTAAATGCTGAGCTGTAGTCAATGAACAGCATTCTTACATCGGAATTCCTCTTGTCCAGATGGATTAGGTCAGTGTGATTGCGATTGCGTCGTCTGTGGACCTATTAGGGCGGTAGGCAAATTGGAGTGGGTCTAGGGTATCAGGTAGGGTGGTGGTGATATGATCCTTGACTAACCTCTCAAAGCACTTCATGATGACAGAAGTGAGTGCTACGGGGTGATAGTCATTTAGCTCAGTTACCTTAGCTTTCTTTGGGACAGGAACAATGGTGGCCCTCTTGAAGCATGTGGGCCCAGCAGACTGGGATAGGGATTGATTGAATATGTCTGTGAACACACCAGCCAGCTGGTCTACGCATGCTCTGGGGACACGGCTAGGGATGCCGTCTGGGCCTGCAGCCTTGCGAGGGTTAACACATTTAAATGTTTTACTCACATTGGCCACGGTGAAGGAGAGCCCACAGGTTTTGGTAGCGGGCCGTGTCAGTGGCACTGAATTGTCCTCAAAGCGAGCAAAGAAGTTGTTTAATTTGTCTGGGAGCAAGACGTTGGTGTCAGCGACTGTGCTGGTTTTCTTTTTGTAATCCGTGATTGACTTTAGACCCTGCCACATACGTCTCGTGTTTGAGCCGTTGAATTGCGACTCTACTTTGTCTCTATTCTGACGCTTAGCTTGTTTGATTGCCTTGCGGAGGGAATAGCTACACTGTTTGTATTCGGTCATGTTTCCGGTTGCCTTGCCACGATTAAATGCAGTGGTTCGCACTTTCAGTTTTGTGCGAATGCTGCCATCAAGCCACGGTTTCTGGTAAAGGACGGTTTTACTAGTCACTGTGGGTACAACATCACCGATGCACTTGCTAATTAACTCGCTCACCGAGTCAGCATATACGTCAATGTTGAGATGTTTGTTTCTGTCGGCGCGATGCGTGAAGAAACCGAGTGGCTGTACCGACTCTGATAACATATCCCAAGTGAGCCATGTTTCCATGAAACAGAGAATGTTACAATCTCTGTCTCTCTGGAAGGCAACCCTTGCTCGAATTTCATCTACCTTGTTGTCAAGAGACTGGACATTGGCGAGTAGTATGCTAGGGAGCAGTGAGCAATGTGCCCGTCTACGGAGCCTGACCAGAAGACCGCTCCATCTGCCCCTTCTGTGGCGCCGTTGTTTTGGGTCGCCTACTGGGATCAGACCATTGTCCTGGGTGGTGGTCCGAACAGAGGATCCGCTTCGGGAAAGTTGTATTCCTGGTCGTAATGTTGGTAAGTTGACGTTGCTCTTATATCCAATAGTTATTCCCGGCTGTATGTAATAATACTTAAGATTTCCTGGGGTAACAATGTAAGAAATAATACATAAAACAACAAAATACTGCATAGAAGAACGCGAAGCGAGGCGACCATCTCTGTCAGCGCCATCTTGATGGCATCGGAGAGGAAGGCAGACGTTTAATGCATCCCCGACCTATTGTGCTTTTTTGTTTGTTTATTTGCGTTGTTTGTAACTTATTGTTTTCCTTATTTTGTACATAATGTTGCCGTCTCTTATGACCGAAAATAACTTCTAGACGTCAGGACTGCGGTTACTCACCAAGGACTAGCAGAATCCTTTTTTCCTTTCACGACTCTGACGAGCCCGATGCAAAGGATATACTGCTTCCTCGGGAACAGGCCCAGATCCCCGCGATTTGCGTGATGAGGAGGCAGAAAAAAAGGGGCCAAAGTGCGGGCTGCCTTCTGAGAATTCGTAGGCGATCGAATAAACCCCCACTTCCTTCCATTCTGCTAGCAAACGTGCAATCTTTGGAGAATAAAATTGACGAGCTACGCAGAAGATTAAACTACCAACAGGACATTAAAAACTGTAACATTTTATGCTTCATGGAGTCGTGGCTGAACGACGACAATATCAACATACAGCTGGCTAGTTACACGCTATACTGACAGGATAGAACAGCGGCGTCTGGTAAGGCAAAGCGCGGCGGGCTATGTATTTTTGTAAATAACAGCTGGTGCACGATATCTAAGGAAGTCTTGAGCTATTGCTCGGCTGAGGTAGAGTGTCTCATGATAAGCACACTATCTACCTAGAGAGTTTTCATCTGTATTTTTCGTAGCTGTTTACATACCACCACAGTCAGAGGCTGGCACTAAGACAGCATTGAATGAGCTGTATTCCGCCATAAGCAAACAAGAAAACACTCACCCAGAGGCGGCGCTCCTACTAGCCGGGGACTTTAATGCAGGGAAACTTAAATCCGTTTTACCAAATTTCTATCAGCATGTTACATGTGCAACCAGAGGAAAAAAATTACTCTGGACCACGTATACTCCACACACAAAGACGCATACAAAGCTCTCCCTCAACGTATGTACATACCCCAATCAGAAGCCATGGATTACAGGCAGCATCCGCACTGAGCTAAAGGGTAGAGCTGCCGCTTTCAAGGAGCGGGACTCTAACCTAGAAGCTTATAAGAAATCCTGATATGCCCTCTGACGAACCATCAAACAGGCAAAGCGTCAATATAGGACTATGATCGAATCATACTGCACCGGCTCTGACGCTCGTTGGATGTGGCAGCGCTGGATGTGGCAGCGCTTGCAAACCATTACAGACTAAAAAGGGAAGCACAGCCTGAGAGCTGCCCAGTGACATGAGCCTACCAGACGAGCTAAACTTCTTCTATGCTCGCTTAGAGGCACCAGCTGTTCCGGAAGACTGTGATCACTCTCTCCACAGCCGATGTGAGTAAAACCTTTAAACAGGTCAACATTCACAAGGCCGCAGGGCCAGATGGATTACCAGGACGTGTACAGCGAGCATGCGCTGACCAACTGGCAAGTGTCTTCACTGACATTTTCAACCTCTCCCTGTCTGAGTCTGTAATACCAACATGTTTCAAGCAGACCGCCATAGTGCCTATGCCCAAGAACACTAAGGTAACTTGCCTAAATGACTACCGACCCGAAGCACTCACATCTGTAGCCATGAAGTGCTTTGAAAGGCTGGTCATAGCTCACATCAACACCATTATCCCAGAAACCCTAGACCCACTGCAATTTGCATACCGCCCCAACAGATCCACAGTTGATGCAATCTATTGCACTCCACACTGCCCTTTCCCACCTGGACAAAAGGAACACCTATGTGAGAATGTTATTAATTGACTACAGCTCAGCATTCAACACCATAGTGCCATCAAAGGCTTCTAAACAGCTTCTACCCCCAAGCCATAAGACTCCTGAACATCTAATCAAATGGCTACCCAGACTATTTGCATTGCACCCTCACCTCCCCCTCTTTACACCGCTGCTACACTCTGTTGTTGTCATCTATGCATAGTCACTTCAATAACTCTACCTATGTGTACATAATACCTCAACTAACCGGTGCCCCCACACATTGACTCTGTACCCCCCTGTACCCCCCTGACTCTGTACCCCCCTGACTCTGTACCCCCCTGTATATAGTCTGGCTATTGTTGTTTTACTGCTGCTCTTTAATTACTTGTTACTTTTATATCTTATTCTTGTCCGTATTTTTTTAAACTGCATTGTTGTTTGGTGGCTCGTAAGTAAGCATTTCACTGTAAGGTTCATTTCACTCTACTACACCTGTTGTATTCGGCGCATGTGACTAATAACATTTGATTTAATTTGAAACTGGCCTGCTTACCTGTACGTTCAGTCTAATTGATAAGAGTTATCTTAGACATAAGCTATCTTTGTTTACTCCAAATCAACAACACACAGCAAACAAGACTAAACTGTTGGGCCACAACTTACTCGGATGTGTGTGAGGAAATTGGATCGGGGAGATAAAACCCCAGCCAACTTTGATGTAATATCCATTTGGCAAAGCCCAAAGAATATGGATGATATGCGTGATAATAATTCAACATGGAACACAGCGTTAACTGAATCAAAGCCCTCCCATTGGTAACAGGTGCTCACTAATCACTAAAGCTGATCGATGCGCGCGCGCGTGTGTGTGTGTGTGTGTGTGTGTGCATGTGCATGTGTGTGTGTGTGTGTATGTGCATACTTTCATCATTACACATCTTCTCTATTTAGCATGCAGAGAGCACATTAAATTACTAATGTTAGGTCTCACTCTGATGTATTATACGATTTATATATATATTATATGCATCAGAGAAAGACCTAACATCAGAGAGACCTAACCTTCCAGTCGCCTAGCAACACATACACAGCTTAATGTTCTCTCAAGCTATTTGCTTTCTTTGTTTGCTTTCCCAGGTGGCATTGCTTCTTGTTCGGTATTGATTTATCAGCATTCAACGGCTGCTTTTCGTCACATTTTCTTATGAATGAGTTGTGAGACTTGTTATGTTGATATTATGTATTTGGGTTGAAAAATGATTGTCCTTTGTTGGCTGAAATGTGTTTTTCTTTTATGCAATCGAAAATGTTTACAAATGTATTTTATAATGACAAAATTATATTCATGGAGAAATAACTAAATTGGTGAATGTTGCTCTAAAAAACTATTTTGAAAGTCACAAAGTGAAATACATTTTTTGAAATCTCTGATCTTCTCCTTTCCCTTCTCTTATGGTCTCTTTCTCTCTCGCTCTCCCTCGCTCTCTCTCTCCCTAATCCTAGGTGTGACATTGGTAGTGGGCAGTGGGTGCGTTGTAATGACACCATTCAGAAGGCATGTCACTACCCTGTGAGAGGTCTGAGTGACAGCACCATCTACCAGTTCAGGGTGTGTGCCGTCAACCAGGCAGGTGTAGGACGCCCCTCTAAGGCCACCGAGCCTGTCATCACCACCGACCCTTTAGAACACACCAGAACTATGGGTAATCTGCACACTCAGATTTACACACTCTGGGTAGAGGTCATTAGATAGAGAGAGACATAACATAGGCTAAATAGAATACATTGTGTGTGTGTGTGTGGTGGGGGCTATGAGAGCGAGAGAGAGAGAGGAGCGGAGAGGACAGATGGGTGCGCTGGTCAGATGCTGTGGATCATTAGGCACAGATGAAGTACGGCCAGAAGGTTGGCTTGCCTCTGACTGTTTCCCCCAGCTCTCTCTCTCTAGCTCTCTCTCTGCTGAGCCCTGGCATGCTGGCATCGTATGGACGGTTTCTTCCATGTTATCTACTCATTGTGCTATCATGCATTTCATTTCTTTATTTTTCTCTCTCTTTTTCTTCTCAATCAGTTATCAAGGTGGACAGAGGTAGAGAGATCACCATCACCAAAGACCAGCTGGAAAGTAAGAAACCACATACATCATCATTGTAGTACTATTACTGACTGTGTTCGTAGCTATGGTACTACAGCATTTTCAATTGTATCCCCCAGCGGCTTACCCTAGACCGAATAGTTACGATACAGTATCACTGCATATTTCTGCTTTCCCCTTGGTATTCTTTTGACATTTGAAAACACATGTTCTGCAATTCTATACAGTTTAACATTACTTTTTTTGGGGGGGGGGGGGGTATTTATAATTTTTTATGGAGGGGTATTTTGAAAACACAGTTGAAGTGGAAGTGGAAAGTGATTTTTTTGTTTTGGTAAAAAACCGATTTTTTGGGGGGGTGTGTGGAAACAGTTAACTTCAACACTTTAGCCATGGGGCAGAAAGAAAATGTTGCAGTTTAAAATTGTAACATTTTTCAACTTCATATTCATCTCCAGCACCACCCCAACATCAGCATGTGTGAAAATGGCGCGTTTCTATGTTTTGTAGTAAAAAAAGATACGCGTTTCTGTTAAGGGAATTTTATAATTCCTTTATGTACTCATTAATTAAAATCAATCTGTCTATTTCTAAGAATTTGTAAGATACTTATTAACATAAAATAGACAGGGTCCAGTCTTATTAGAATTAGATAATAGTGTATATTCTCATGAGCGCGCTCCCATTTAACCACAAACAACAGTTTATATACAAAATATGACGTCATTGGTTACAGAATAAAGCTCCTCCTCTTGACCAAGATAAAACAGGTTCAAAAGTTCATTCCAACTCACCAGCGCACACACATGACACACAATATCATTTATTCTCCTGAAGGCTCACTATAATTTATTACCACTTTAGCAGACAACTCAAGATAATGGAAGACCTAAGAAGTTACTCAGTGCCTTATCTAAACATCTCAGGGCTAAGTTGGGTCGGTTCAACCATAGTTTAACGATCCTTTTTGTTTACTTTATAACCCTCACCACACACCTCTCCAACTAAGTTGGAATGGTGTTTATTATGTTTTAATTACTCCTTGTTCATGCTACATAATCCCTTCCTTATGAATTAACATTATTAATCAGATATAATAATAATACAGTGTAGAGTTCAATTAGTTATAGTTTTATCTAAATGTAAACATTGTTTAGTCATTATTCATAAAATTCCTAACAGTTTCCAATGACATAATCAACCAATTAGCAGACAGGCAATGCCTACTAACAATTGGTCAAAATCACACAGTGCACACCGTTGTCATTGGAAACACTTATCTTTCACTATCTTTTTTTACTACAAGACACCCGTGGCAATTTTGCCTATGATATTTAATATAACAACGTCATGTTTCTTCATATCTTCCATCATGCTTTGTGAAAGCAATGTACTTTGTTCCATTAGGTGGACTATTCCCTATGGTGTCCTAGTAAATGCACATTATAGCCCAGGGTAGTCAGCGTGCTTCTCTCTGAACAGGGATCATGACCCTGATGTAGCTCAAAGAGGGAGGAGGAGGCAAACACCATGGAAACACCAGGGAATGGTGTACTATTATGAGAAATAAAGAACTATCTCAACCTCATAGACTGCCATACTCTCTTTTTCGAGGCACCCTGGTACAACTTTAGGTTTCAATTCATCAATAACCTTTTGTGTGTGTGTGTGTGTGTGTGTGTGTGTGTGTGTGTGTGTGTGTGTGTGTGTGTGTGTGTGTGTGTGTGTGTGTGTGTGTGTGTGTGTGTGTGTGTGTGTGTGTGTGTGTGTGTGTGTGTGTGTGTGTGTGTGTGTGTGTGTGTGTGTGTGTGTGTGTGTGTGTATGTGTGTGTGATGACACAGTCTGTGTGTTTCTCAGAAAAAAACACATTTTATATCTGACCCTTGCTTGGTCATGTGATCCAATGCTCTGGGTCTTGTTTAGCAGGGTACACCGTAGCAAAGCTATTTGCAATGGAAAATGAAAATATGTGTTCCTATTGGACAAGTTCAGATAGTAATCCTCCCCGTCTCTAAATGTTTTCTCCTTCTGACCATGCCCCTGTTGTCTTTACTATCTTCTACACCCATCCTCCCTCCTTCCCTCTGACCTCAGGTCAGATGAAAGTCCCATTCCCTCCCACTGGTGTCCATGCCTGTGAGGTGAGTGACAACTACGCCGTGCTTAGCTGGACTGAGCCGGAGCCCAGAGGCAAGGAGCAACTTACCTTCTATGTGGAGCGGGTGAGTTAAGGCCTGTGCTCCTACTCCTACACACAATACAGAGAAACACACACACACACACACAGACCAGCTAAACATTCATTAAAACGCAGGTCCAATTAACCCTCAACCCGGCCATCTTAGTGCGTGTAGTGTCAGCCCGCAGCTGCCCATTGATCTGTTTTACTGTTGTAGACTCGGAGCCAAATTAATGAAGAGCTCTGACCATTATATAAAGATTAAAGGGGAGGGGGAAAAACACTGGCGGTGTCAGTTTAGGTGGGCATCGGTGCACTCGTTAAAAACTGAGAGACCTTGAAGTTGCTCTCTTGTCGCTAGTTAATTTGCTTTCTCATGAACTAACAACAAACGTTCCTGTGATGTGCAAGGAATGATTCCAAGAGACCATTCCCTTAATGTCAAATAGAACTTACCCGGAACGTGGTTACCATGTTCTCAGAACTTAAGATATTATGTGTACAAAACATTAGGAACACCTGCTCTTTCCATGATATAGACTGACCAGGTGAATCCACGAGAAAGCTATGATCCCTTATTGATGTCACCTGTTAAATCCACTTCAATCAGTGTAGATGAAGGGGAGGAGACAGGTTAAAGAAGGATTTTTAAGCCTTGAGACAACGATTGTGTATGTGTGACATTCAGAGGGTGAATGGGCAAGACAAAATATTTTTGTGCCTTTGAACAAGGTATGGTAGTAGGTGCCAGGCGCACTGGTTTGAGTATTTCAAGAACTGCAGCGCTGCTGGGTTTTTCACGCTCAACAATTTCCTGTGTGTATCAAGAATGGTCCACCACCCAAAGGACACCCAGCCAACTTGACACAACTGTGGGAAGCATTGGAGTCAACATGGGCCAGCATCCCTGTGGACCGCTTTCGACACCTTGTACAGTCCATGCCCTGACAAATTTAGTCTGTTCTGAGGACACAATGGGGTGGAACTCAAATATTAGGAAGGTGTTCCTAATGTTTTGCGTATGTTCTAGGCACATTTCATTGGAACGGTGCAAGATATTTAGGTATCCAGTTCTGTGAGTGAAGAGAATATTCCATCAAAGTCCCACCAAGCATACACAGAACATGGTTACCATGTTCTCAGAACATAAGATGTTCTAGACAAGTTAAATGAGAACGTTGCAAGAACATTCATGTGCCCTCCAAATTTTTTTATTACACATCACTTATTGATGCCGAGCCAATCAAGTCCCTGATTGGTGAACCACTGACCCATTCATAGCTCTTTGTCTGGCAATGTTAGGGATACTCACTCACACCGGTGCTTTTAACATAGTGTTTTCAACGTACATATTTAACACACATGGTTATATTGTGCATGTTCATTTATACAGTCATTATTATTCAACATGTCCTAGCCTGGGATTTGAACTCACAACCTTAGTTCAACGTACTTCTATCTTCCCGATGCGCCACCATGCCCGTGTCAGGTGTCAGTTAATCTGATTATTCTCTCATCCTTGAATTTATTGACTTATTTCAGCAATTTTAAAGGCTTTCTGTATAGTTGCCTAATATTGGTGGGGCATATTAACCTATTAACATATTAATGGCCTGTTTTAATGATATCCCTGAATCACTATGATCAATAAAATGTTTTCTTGAGTGTACTTTTAACAGAGCCGAGATTTACTTCAAAGTGTATTCACCAAACCGGTTGTTTCAGATCTACACAAGTGCCTAGGGAGGGGGGTTAGGGTTTCTTCTGGACAGGGCCTCTGGCCCAATAATCACATGCCCTAAAGATATCGAAACGTTGATGGAATATTCTCCTAACCCTCGAAAACTGGACGCATTAATGTTCTTGCAACGTCCCATAAAATACGTCTAGAACATTAATGTTGTATAGTCTGATAAATTCTGTTTGACATTAAGGGAATGTTCTCCTAACCTTAACACCAAAACATGTATAAAGGTTTCTCACAAGGTTTTAGCTAACATAGAATGTTCCCCCAACTAATGGAAAACTGGACAACTGGACATTACCTGTAACATTACAAAAACGTTCTCTCTCCCCATAATTGTTAGCTGGGTCAAAGCTCTCTCTCTAGGCTTTGGGCTGTGATTAAAAGTATAACTCTTGGTTTTCTAGGTTCACGGTTGTGAATTAGCCACAGTTTTGTTCTGGTTTAGTTTTAACGTCAAGGAGGTTTTATAGTACATGTTGTGGGTGTGTTCGTACATGGCCACCAAACTATAAAGGACAAAAGTGTTCCTATTTTGATGAATGTCTTACAATGACTAAAGTTTGTCAAAGTTCTGGTTGGGGGGGGGGGGGATCATTCATTTTACATCTCCCCCAAAGTGCCCCAGTTCTTCAATATCAACCAGGACTCTGCATGCTAGATGCCCAACAGCTTGCAATTACAATAATGAGAAGAAAAGCGGCAAACTGCCACAGGAAATAGCTTTTTATTGGACTTTTATAAGTAACTCTGTAATAAAACTGTCCAATCCATCAAAAGCATCTGAAATTACCAAGATCTCCCGCTTCTGTTCTGCCCAGGAATATTCAAATATCCTCGGCTCGCCCTTGGGCTTGCGCTTTATAATCGCTTATCTCCTTTTAAACACTGGGTTTTATTCAAATGTACATTTTAAAAAGGACTTAAAGATATGGGAATGAAGTTAATGGAGCAGAAAAGAGAAATAATAGTGAGAAACACTTGGATTAATCACTGTGTGTATGTCTGTCTGTCTTTCTGCCTACTTCTCTTTCCATCTACCTCCATGTCTCTTTCTGCCTGCCTGTCTCTCTCTCTGTTCGTACTTCCTTCTGTCCATCAGTCCATTGCAGGTAAAAACAGCTGGCAGCTGGCCAGCATGGACATCACGGTGGGCTCTCCCAGGTTCCCCATGTTTAACCTACAGAAGGGGAAGTCCTACTGCTTCCGGGTGCGCTCCGTCAACAAGTTTGGCGTGAGCGAACCCTCAGAGCCGAGCCCGCCAATCTCACTGGTACAACCCCAAGGTGAGGGAGAGGAATAAACGTATTCTTTCTTTAATGTTATACTAGTTCCATTGATATGGATTTGTGTATGCTGTTATAAATAAAAAACAGTTCTATGGTTATTCTACAGGGACAATGGTTCATCAGTTAACCATTTTCATCCTTCCTTCAGTACCTTCTCTATGGAAGAAAGTTTTTTTTAAACAGTTCTACCTTGAACCATAAAGGGTTCTCCTACAGGGATGGCTTTAGATAGACTGTTTTTATTTTCCTAAGAGTGTGCCAATCAGCTGAGCTCACTGTGTTATCCTGTTAGCTGCTCCTGCTCCAGCCACCTCCGTCTTGGCCATCCGAGACACAGATTCTGCTGTCCTGCTTCAGTGGCAGGAGCCCAAGGAGAAAGAGGGCATTCTGGGATACTACCTGTACTATAGCGAGGCTGGGAAGCAAGATTGGAGGACGGTCAACAACAAACCAACCACCAACACCAAGTACAGTACTGAACTCACTGTGCCATTTAAATTAACTGAGCTCCTCTATTTTGAAAGCTGTTTATATTGTTCATTGGATAAATGTTGTAGTTTACTCTCTTGACACTAATTCTACAACAGAACATGATGGGACTGTTTCCAGGACACAGACTAAGCCTAGTCCTGCTCCATTGACATTTCCAGTTAAATTGCTTTTTAGTCCATAGAACCATCCCAATGTAGAAAGAATTGCTTAGGCATTAGGGCTATATGAATAGTCAAATTTGACATTGCAACACCTAGGCCTAAACGAGGTGTTTTTTCCTCTCAGGTTTACAGTCAATGGTCTGAAGTCGAAGAAGGAGTATGTGTTCAGAGTGAAGTCTGTGGGTCGAGCTGGGAACAGTATCTACTCCAACGAGTCTCCCCCTATCCTGGTGAAAGCAGCTCTCAGTGAGTACCAGACAAAAACAGCTGACTGACCCACAATGTTGGACATGCTCCTGGGACATATTCATTAGGGCAAACTGAAATAATGAAACAAATAGAACTAGTCTCTCCCTTTTTCCCCCGTCTGTTTTCAACGAATCACGGAATAGTAATTAACTAGGAAGTCGGGGCACCACGGACAAATTTTGTTTTTAGAGTGTCAATTTCGCGAATATATCATATCTTATCGATTACAGTCTTCTATTAATGTATTATTACCTCATCAGTCATATTCTGAATGTCGCAAACCCTTGGATATCTGCACGAACTCTAGCATAGATCATGAATCAGCGATATACAAATTGGCTTAATTATTTATTTACTGACTAACTTAATCAATCACAGAATTACATAAACACACACAGACAATAGGTCATACTGACATGATAGAAAAGTCCCTAGTGGGCTAAGCCGATATGACAGCTTGGTAGACAAAGGAAAGGGGTGGGAACAGTTCAAGAGTGGGAAGCTCTGAGAGGATTCACTGTAATAAGGTTGATAACTACATTCCTAGAAATTGCTAATACTTTGAACATGAACAAACACTCATTCGAAATGAAATTGCAAATTTCATATTTACAAGTGTATGCCTTTGCTGTCCCTCTCTGCGATCGCTGGTCCGTCTGCTGGATAGTCAGTTGACAGAACGCCTCTGGTTTGTCCACCAGAGATCAATGTCTGTTGTAGGTTGTTATAATGGATACTTCAGAGTACAATTAGGAAATGTTCTCAGATCGGATGCGTGTACCAGACTAAATTATTTAAACAGCTGCAGCTTGAATAATTGTTCTTTAGTTTGTAGATTTCTTAGCCAATTCAACGTGGGAATGATCTCCACGTTCTCTGGTCTTTTCCTTTGGTAGAGTTGCCAACCATTTCAACATGTAGCGACAGCTACCATGTTTTCTGGTCTTGTCCTAGAGTTGTAGTTTAAACCACTTCACACACCAGCGTCAAACGGCATGTTTTGGTCTCTAGAGTGATAGCCATTCCAACGTGGGGACCTCGTCTGGCGTTATCTTGACTCTAGTTTGTAGATTTCTTAACCATTCAAGACGTCCGGCTTGCCGTGGGTCTCTTTGGCATCGAGTAGTACTTCTTCTCTGTTGAAAGTTTCAGAGTTCCAGCCATTTCAACGTGGGAACTCCTGTCCCTGCGTTTTTGACTAATGTACATTTAGTCAGAAGTCCTTTATAAGCACTCGCCTTGGAGGGTGGTTCCATGACGCCTGATGTACTGTCTGGGCTCACAGGGGCGTTCTAAACAAGTATCTCGTTTAGAAGTCCAACATCACATTACATCTTCTCACAAATAGTTTCATATTCAATCATATAGTTTATACAACCATCAGATGCAAACCCCATAATTGAGAAGTGTACACAAACAAAGACACAGTAATGTATGTTTCCTGTCCTTCATGAGATCACCAAATGAAACAAACTCGACATTACTGTCCCTTAAGTGTCCACGGACCATTCCCACATTCTCAAGCATAGAAATATTGTTTAATTGTCAAATTTTGGGGATTAGGAGTTTTGGCAAGAATAATGTCTTTGTTCTCCCTCAATACTCCATGGCAGCGAAGAGAGTTTCTCCCAGGAATTTATGACCGTTGTAAAACCTGTGGTGGGAGAGAAAGTGAGAGGGGGAGGGGTCACGATATACACCCAAAAGGGCCACGTCGTGACACAGGGAAATGTGTTTATACTTGTGAATGTTTTCATAGTGATCTCTTATTTACACTTTCACTGGCTAATTTGACGGGATAAGGAGGTGTAAATGTGAAATATTAAGTGATCATGTAAATTAGTTGGAGTCCATTTTCTTTTTCAGTCAGTCTTTGTTAGTAGCCAAGGCTTGTTTCTCTGTATTCTCCTTTCTCTTCATCAATCTATTCCTGATCTCAATTCACCATTAGTTCATAACAGCCTCATGAACCCATTACATGATGACAGGTATTAGATCTAATGGGTAGGCTCCTGAATTATTTTGGTTTGTCCACAAACACAGTGAAATACATAGACTTGTGATGAGGCAGGAACCTGATCAATAACTGCTGACCCCTCTCACTGCTGTCTCACCCTATAATAGCATGTCTGATAATAATAATAACATGCACTCTGCAGGCTGCTACATTGTAATGACCGCTCATTTTAGCTGCCACTCACAGTGATGCCAGATTCCGAATCTGGACTCGGATCAGTTGATGATATGGCTGAAATCCAATACTTTGTGTCTGGAACCCTGTGTGGCCTTAAATTAACTGACCTGATACATGGAAGTGGACAGAATAGAATAGAATGGAATACAGAAGAATAGAAGCTGATTAGCTATTTATTAAAAACACTATCCATCTAAGCTATCTATCTAAATGTAATACTTTTTTTGTTTGTCTCTGGGCAGGCTGAGGAAACGTATAGCATGCCCAAACTTTCTTTTCAAATACATCTCCCCTTCCCAGTTGCCCCATCCCCTTCCTCTGCCATCGCCCTGCTGCTCTGCACTGGCTCTGAGATGATTCTCACCTGGAGAGCCCCTGCTAACAATGGAGGAGACCCTGTACGAGGCTACTACCTAGACCAGAAGGACAAAGAGCTGGACGCCTGGAGAAAGGTCAACACCAAGCCTGCCAAGGAGAGGCAGCACAAGGTGAGGAAGGATCTGGTGCCAGTACCCAGGTGTCACTGCCGTTAGAATGTTGGGTCACATTTGACATGACAAAGGCCCTCTACCAGAGTAATGTTAAGGATAAACGCTGATGCTCTGTATATTATCTTGTAAATAACTGACGACTTTTATCCCGCTTATACTACAGTTGCCAGAGAAAACAATACTGAAGCACATATTTACCGGTAGAAATTACGTGTTTTAATTGATATTTACATTTTGATAAGTAAGTTCATTCTTTTTCATCCTCCCACCAAACCTGGTCATTAGTTCTATCGGTTAGCTAGCCAACATAGCAGGCGGAACATAAACTTCTGAGCGGAGTTCCCACATCCGGTTTTCAGAACATCTGGTTGTTGGCAACTCCACTAAGGCTCGGTTGCCAAAGACATGACCCAGTTGTCCATTCTTTGCGATTTTGCCTGGCATTGAAGAGTAGCTTTGTCCTTAAAGAGACACTGTTCATTACAGTAGAGGAGATCGCATTGCATATCAAACACTAGGCTAGAAGCTACTGTGGCGAAATAGTTTGTTGCTAGCAAATCTGCCAATATGACGAACAAATTCAACAATACCAGTTGCTGAAAACAGCTGGTCACACTACAAACACGTGGGAGGATTTGACATCATAGCTTCAACTGCGTCATGAAGAACCGGAGAAATTCATGTTCATCACTCACCACGTTAGGTCATCAGATGCTGCAAAGAAATTATATGCAAAAGAAAATGAATGCTATCTAGCTAGCTAAGTTTTCCCTCGCTGGACCTGCGTTTACAAAGTATCCTATTTCGGTTTGCGTGGTTGTTGTTTTGGCCTTCTGTAACTTTGTAGCAAGTATGGTCTGCGTGGTGCAGGGGTTTAGAATGGGGGAAAAGGCGCCTATTGTTGGAACTATTTCAGAGGTGTCCTATATCTTTTCCAACTGTCCCGTATATCTACATGTAATGCCCACTCTAGAATGCCTTCCTAGCTAATTATTCAACAATGCCGTGGTATAACTAAAATGTAATAACCAACAGGGGCACAACTTTCACATTCTGAAATTGCATTTTTGTCCCCTCTGGAATACACCCCATTAGAACTAACGTCTTTGTATCTACGTAGAAAACAGAATTAGTGGTGGTCAGAGAGCTGAACATAAGGCTCCGGTGGAGGTATACTGGAGGAAAAAAACACATTCCCTCTATTACCTTAGCTGTGTTACTAGGCAACGAGTGGTGGTGCCAATGGAGACTAATGGAAATTGTTACCTGTCTCTTTTTGCAACGGAAATGACAGGTGTCCTGTAACTTTATGGCGTGTAAAAGAGTTATATTTAAGCAATAAGGGCCGGGGGGGTGTGGTCAATATACCACAAACCCCCGAGGTGCCTTATTGCTAATATAAACTGGTTACCAACGTAATTAGAGCAGGAAAAACAAATGTTTTGTCATACCCGTGGTATACGGTCTGATATTCCACGGCTGTCAGCCAATCAATATTCAGGGTTCAAACCACCCAGTTTATAATGTTGTTTTTAGAGTCAACAGAACAAAGCAATTCAAAGTCTGCCATACTGAAAAAAAGTTTAGAAGTTTGGAGCAAACTGTGCTTTTTCACTAACCAGGGTCTTGTTCAGGAGGCAGGGATGTAATGTGCAATAAGAAACGCTTGTTTTCGTTTTCTATTGCAAAACATACTGCTACGGTGTGCCCTAATGTCCAAGGTATTTAACATATAAAGCCATTGATCTGCTTGCAGGCATTAATGAAAACACAGTGGTCACATGCAGTGCCCTCTGTTGGGCGAATCCAGCCCCTAAAACTGCCCAGTCTCTTCCAATAATAGTTCCTCCCATCTCTGAGTTCGCTTTTTGCTCTTATTTTTACAAGCTGCTCACTTGCTGCCTCCGTGTAAATGAGATTAATTAGAATATTGATCCAGCGGAGGTGTCATTCTCGGGGCACTCTGGTCTTCCTGCTTGTGTAAACCAATGTAAATTATTTTACCCCCTGAATCCTTTCCTTCCACCACCACTGGTTTAGCAGTCAGGCAGGCATGTCACCTATCCAGCCTCATTAGAAGAATGTCTGAGATGTGAACCCTTAGGATTTTTAGTTATCTCTCTTAGTTTGGAATTCCACCACCATTTCGACTGTAGTGCCTTTACTTCCACTGATTCAGAATCAGGTGAACTGATGCCATCTGGTGGCGATAAGTTGAATTGACAGACACTTTGGGACGAATGCCCCTTATCCCCTTATCCCATTTATACTTCACTGCAGAGCTCCAAGCAGCACTGTCTAGGTATTGATTTGATGAAGAGGCTTTTGTTGTACCTAAGTAGGGCTAGCCTAGTGACCAATCTATAAATATAGGAGGCATAGTCTTTCGATGGTGTGATTCCTATCACACTCAAATAAGCCCCTCAGGTTTGTCTATTGATAGCCATTGTCCCATGGCTCAGTCCCCCTAAAGCAGAATAACTTCATAGGCGATAAGGACTTTAAAGGCTAAGTGGCTGTGAATAAAGTGGTTGGGATCGATGATCTGAATCCCCTTCCTAAAGCCAGCCAAACTACACTGGCAGAATTTATACTTTGCTTTACAGTATGTGGCTCAGTTAGGATTAGCCAAGTTGTTCTCAACTGTAGAATGTACACTACCGCTCAAAAGTTTTAGATCACCTACTCATTCAAGGGTTTTTCTTTGTTTTCACACATATGGAATCATGTAGTAACCAAAACAGTGTTAAACAAATCAAAATAAATGTTATATTTGAGATTCTTCAAATAGCCACCCATTGCCTTGATGACAGCTTTGCACAATATTGGCATTCTCTCAACCAGCTTCATCAGGTCACCTGGAATGTATTTCAATTAACAGGTGTGCCTTGTTAAAAGTTAATTTGTGGAATTTCTTTCCTTCTTAATGCGTTTGAGCCAATCAGTTATGTTGTGACAAGGTAAGGGGGTATACAGAAGATAGCCCTAATTTGACCAAATCCATAATATGGCAAGAACAGCTCAAATAAGCAAAGAGAAACGACAGTCCATCATTACTTTAAGACATGATGGTCAGTCAATACGGAAAATGTCAAGAACTTTGAATGTTTCTTCAAGTGCAGTCGCAAAAACCATCCAGCGCTATGATGAAACTGTCTCTCATGAGGACTGTCACAGGAAATGAAGACCCAGAGTTACCTCTGCTGCAGAAGATAAGTTAATTAGAGTTACCAGCCTCAGAAATTGCAGCCTAAATAAATGCTTCACAGAGTTCAAGTAACAGACACATCTCAACATCAACTGTTCAGAGGAGACTGTGTGAACCAGGCCTTCATGGTCGAATTGCTGCAAAGAAACCACTACTAATGGACACCGATAAGAAGAAGGGACTTGCTTGGGCAAAGAAACACGAGCAATGGACATTAGACCGCTGGAAATTTGTCCTTTGGTCTGGAGTCTAAATTAGAGATTTTTGATTCCAACCGCTGTGTCTTTGTGAGACGCGGTATGGGTGAAGGATGATCTCCGAATGTGTATTTCCCACCGTAAAGCATGGAGGAGGAGGTGTTATAGTGTGTGTGTGGGGGGGGGGGGGGGGGGGGACGACTTTGCTGGTGACCTTGTCTGTGATTTATTTACAATTCAAAGGCACACTAAACCAGCATGGCTACCACAGCATTCTGTAGCGATACGCCATCCCATCTGGTTTGTGCTTAGTGGGACTATCATTTGTTTTTCAACAGGACAATGACCTAACACACCTCCAGGTTGTGTAAGGGCTAATTTACCAAGAAGGAGAGTGATGGAGTGCTGCATCAGATGACCTGGCCTCCACAATCCCCCGACCTCAACCAAATTGAGATGGTTTGGGATGAGTCGGACTGCAGAATGAAGGAAAAGCAGCCAACAAGTGCTCAACATATGTGGGAACTCCTTTAAGACTATTGGAAAAGCATTCCAGTTGAAGCTGGTTGAGAGAATGCCAAGAGTGTGCAAAGCTATCATCAGGGCAAAGGGTGGCTACTTTGTTTAATACTTTTTTGGTTACTACATGATTCCATATGTGTAATTTCATAGTTTTGATATATTCACTATTATTCTACAATGTAGAAAATAGTACAAATAAAATAAAAACCCTTGAATGAGTAGGTGTTCTAAAACTTTGACCAGTAGTGTACATCACATCAATGGAGATGAGTAGAGACGAGAGTGTGCGGACTGTATCTCTGACTACATCGAGTCGCTGTCAATCGATAGTTCTAAAAATGTAAATACGGAAACCCTTACAGTGTACCTGTGTTTGTCCTCTGTAGCTCCGTGCCATTCTTTATTTGCTGAAATCCATAATTTTTTAAATAAAACGTTAATCAAATGGAACCACTGACTGTTTCCTCGTCTCGACTGACAGCGTCTCGATGTAGTTGGAGGTACACACCTTCCACAGTCGTCGCAACCCAACTCCACCGACATGTCCATATGTGTGGAGTTGAGAAAGCAAGCTAAATTAGGATGAGAGAGCACAACCTCAGATTTAAGATGAATCTCTGCGAATATGCCCGAGGTTATCCAGATACTATGTTGCATTATCTTTAAAAGGTACCTTTTTTGATTTGTCAACTGTTTGTCCATGCAGGAACTGATGTGCTGAAACTCAAAGCTAGCTGACCCTTGATTTCTCAATGACCAGGGTATTGTTCAGTAGGCACCAAATAGAAAACTTGACCAATAAGAAATGTTCATTTCTGTTGCAAAATGTTTTTAAAATGTTTTTCTAAGGTGTGTCCTAATGAACACAACCCTGGTTGTAATTTGTACAGTAACTGTGTTCATTTTGTGTTGTCTTATTTACAGGTCTGTAATCTGGATGAGGGACATTACTATCAGTTCCGTGTTTTTGCTGCCAACGTGGTTGGTGTTGGTAAACCCTCTGAGCCCAGTGAGGCTTTCCTGTGTGAGGAGTGGACCATGCCTGAGCCAGGTGAGGATGATGCAATCATCATGAAAATACACACACTCACTTACGCATACACGGACGCAAAGAGTACGCACACACACACACACGTTTACTCTCTAAAACACACACACATTCACACGTTTGCTCTCTAAAACACACACACTCTCTCTCTTTCTCTCTCTCTCTACTCACTCTGCCATTCGGTAATGGAGCAGTTCAATACACAGCCGTGGCCAGCTGTGTTGGCCCCATGGTCTTTCTCATATAATGCTGCCTGTTGTGATATTCATATTGGAAATGGAGAGAGCCACACACCATTTATCCCACACAGCCCATTAATCCAGCTGAATCCAGCCGGCTCTCCCCGTGTCGTAAATAATTTAAATGCGACTGAAAATCGTTAAGCAAATTAACTACCGTGCACTGGCACTTAGAACGAAGGGGTAGATTAAGCAAAATCACTTTACTTGTTTTTTAAATGTTATTATTGTTATTTGTTTGTTTCTTTATGATGGCCTGTTCTGTCATGGACAACTTGGCTGTTTATGGGTGATTATAGAACACGGATAAATATCAATATTTTCCCTGTTTTAGATTTTAAATAATTTCAAATACTTTATCTGTGCTTGAATCAGCATGCATGTTGCAATGTAACCAATAGAAAATCCCAAAAAAGTGCGGACCGTGCACACCTAGCACTCCAATCAGGATGAACCAAACACTGATTTCAAATAGTACTTGAACCCAGGTCTGGTTGGTATATTTCTAACACAGTAGACACTTATCAATCCATGTACTGTATAGAATGAAAGACTATGGCTTGATACAGATAAACAAATGTGTTTTTTCCCATATTTCTCTCTTTGTGTTATTCTAACCCCACTCATCCCCCAGGCTGCCCTTATGACCTGGAATGCAGGGAGGTGAGGCATAACTCTCTGGTCCTCCTGTGGGCACTGCCTCTCTACGAAGGACAGCAAGGACCAATCACAGGGTACCTGGTGGAGCTGAGCGAGGGCGACCAATCACAGAGCTGGACTGCTGTGAATGAAGAGCCAATTGCAGATACCTTTTTGAAGGTTGGTGAGATCCTAGAGGTTGGTGAGATCCTAGGGCCCAGGTCTCGGAGGACCTGGGCCCTAGGACCATGCGTCGGGACTGCCGCCCGTGGTGACTCCTTGCTGTCCCCAGTCCGCCTGGCCTTGCTGCTATTCCAGTTTCAGCTGTTCTGCCTGCGGTTATGGAACCGCCACCTGTCCCAGACCTGTTGTTTTTCAACTCTTGATGATCGGCTATGAAAAGCCAACTGAAAATTATTCATGATTATTATTTGACCATGCTTGTCACTTATGAACATTTTTGAACATCTTGGCATAGTTCTGTTATAATCTCCACCCGGCACAGCCAGAAGAGGACTGGCCACCCCTCATAGCCTGGTTCCTCTCTAGGTTTCTTCCTAGGTTTTGGCCTTTCTAGGGAGTTTTTCCTAGCCACCGTGCTTCTACACCTGCATTACTAGCTGTTTGGGGTTTTAGGCTGGGTGTCTGTACAGCACTTCGAGATATTAGCTGATGTACGAAGGGCTATATAAAATAAAATTGATTGAATTGATTGATACACTTGGCTTATGTAATAAGGATATAGATACATTGAAATAGAGTTAATATGTTCTTGTTTTTGATAAAATGGATCAAATATTTCATTTTGGTGTTCCCAGGTGTCAGGCCTCCAGGCAGGTCGGACCTATCGTTTCAGAGTGTGTGCTTTCAACAAGGCTGGAATGGGCATCCCTTCTCTGCCCTCTGAGCTTATCAGAGCCCAGACCCAACCAGGTGAGTCATTTTAGGGTTTTAGTTAGCCTGGTTCAAGGTCTGTTTGTGTTTGGCGTAACAATGACCATAGGAGTTGGCAAAAGAGCACAAACATGTCTGGGACCAGGCTTGATTTTAGCAATACAAGTCCCTGATTAACAAAATCACCAGAATTATTTTTGATTCATGTTCTTTCTCCATCAGGCACCAGAGACATAGAGATTGGTGTGGACAATGATGGCTTCATCTTCCTGGCCTTTGAGGCCACTGAAATTACGGAGAAGAGCACGTTTGTCTGGAGCAAGAACTACAAAGAGGCTATTGAAGCTGGGAGAGCCAGGGTACTGTGGGAGAACAATAGGTACTGCAATGTTGTATGTGTGTGTGTGTGTGTCTTTACAGAGAAAGAAAAAATTGACCTGTAGAGTTGAGAGAGGGCATGTAACCCATGAAAGACTTGTTTAATGTTAAGAGGTCAGCAAAGGGTCAGACTCAGTGGAGCTTCTTCCTCACCTCACACTACGATGCAAAATGTACTCCCTTTTCACTGAGCACTATGGTCCCATTCAGGCCTACTTAGTCCCCTGGTCTGTCCTTTAAACCCACTGTCCTTCTAGCCGTCCTTTTAGCTAACTGTCCTTCCTTCTGTCCATCCCCAGGTCCATCCTAACCTTCACAAACGCCACTAAAGAGGACCTGGGCCTGTACACAGCAGAGATGAGTGACAACCCAAACATCTCTTCCAGTTTCACCTTCACTGCGGAAGGTACTTTATACTCCAAGCTAAAGAAGACCTGCGCAAAAGATTGCTGCTCCCTGTAATTCTCCCTCTCTTTCTTTTCCCATAGATCTGGACAGACTGACTGAGCTCGGCTGGCACATCTGCCACCCATGTAAGACTTAGTTACTGTAATAATACAAGTCTCTATCGAGCTAAAACAATTGATAGTATTCCTTTTCAAATAGAAACAGGCATTATAATATATTGTTCAACATCCCAATTTCAACAACCTATTCCCTCAGATGTTTTCTTGGGTAAGCCCTATTTTTCAATTCCTGTCATTGTTGTTGAGCACCCTTCCTAGATTATTTTGTTTGCTGAAGCTTGGAGGCCAACTTGAATCCATAACTTATTCCCTATTCATTGTTCTCTCCCCCTACAGTGATAGCCCTGCGCTCCAAGTGGCAGGTGGAGGTGTCAGAGAAAGGGAACGTGCGTCTCTGGATGCAGACTGAGAGCCTGAGCAACGCTGCAGAGCTCCACCTCATTCTCAACGACAGAGAGATCTCCAGTACTGCAGTAAGGAACACTTCAAAACGCAGGCTATGTGTTCTAATCTCAGAACCCAGAACTAAATCGTGTGCCTACTAGTTGTCAGGAGAGTGTGTGTGTCCCAAATGAATACTAAAACTAGCTTGGGTGTCAGAATGTTCCTGCTTTAATCGATGGTGCAGTAATGTATGAATAGGAAGACGATGACAAGTTGGTTAAAACAGAAATAGACCGATCCAGGCAAGTTATAGCATGTCTCCCAGAGGTGTGCATAAACTACTGCATTTTGCATACACACATTTATTTCTGAATATATGCAGATGGTTATCTGTTCCCGGATGCAATTTCATTTCCAGTGAAAATCTCCATAAATCAACGAAATGTAGATGGGCCACAAAATAGCAAAATGTTTTATATTTTCCCATTCAAGTTTGCATTAGTAAGAGGTCAATAGACTGTCGGCAGACGTTGTTGCAACAGATGTGGATTTTCCATGGGATTAATAAACTAATATTACACAACTTGCATGTTTTGGACTCAGTGTCTTGCATGTGGTTACTTGGTAAGGAACAGCATGATTGCATCCATGCACGTGTGTTCACGTGAACGTCAACACTGCTAAGGGTTTATTACTAAATGACTACAGATGAGGATTTTGTGAATAAACCAAACACCATTTCCCCCATTTTAGCCCCTTGCCTTGATTAGCTGAAATCAACATGCAAGTCACACTTGTAGAAGTTATTGTAAAAACGTGGGTTCTGTGAGGTGCGTGTGTGTGCACATGTATGTACATACGTGTGTGCACATGTATGTACATACGCGTGCATTCATGTGCTTGTGTGTGTCCTCTCTCTTCTCTCTCCCTAGGCCCATAAGATTAACTTTGACAAGGCCAGTGGGCTGATAGAGATTCTGTTTGACCAGCTGTCTAAGGAGGACGAGGGCTCCTACACAGCTCAGCTCTGCGATGGCCGAGCCAAGAATCAGTTCACCCTGGTGCTCGTGGACGAGAGTGAGTCCATCTGGTCACCCAAACTCATTACCGGGATGTCCATACTACCGAACCGAGCTGAGCTAAACCAAGCTGTGATGAGCTGGCCTGTTTTCGCATCCACCATAGTTGCTGGAAGTGCTGAGCTGAGTTTGCTTCAGATCGGCACAATAGTGTGAAAAGGGCAGCTTACTATTGCTGTGAACTCTAGAGAGCAGTAAATGTTTGGCACGACTTGATATATAGATTTGTTCCAATCGATTTGGTTATTGCAGTCAATGTTACTGTCTTATTATTGGTAGTTACTACATATCCTCAGTGTGCTAGTAGGGATGTAACCCTGTGGTTGTGTCTTTGACAGAGTTCCGTCAGACACTGACTCAATCCATGGCCAACAGAATGGACTACAAGAGAAAGTCAGGTGAGTGTTCCCCTATTGGCCCCTAGTTTACCCCTGACCTCTGGGCTGGATCCAGTGCTTCATTTTGTAAATCGGGAGGTCCTGGAACACATAGTGAGTGCAGGGGGGGGGGGGTATCCGGGGGGCTCTGAGGTACACATTGAGTCAAAGTGTCAAACACAAAGTGGCAGCGCAGCAGACGGAGTAAACAGCCAAGTAGCCTACTGTCTATGGTGGTGAAACGGACAGCACTCTCCAAAGCCTTTTAGACGTCCCTGCAGTATGCCCATATGCTTGAGTACAGCTGCGAGGCTTACACAAGTCTGAATTTCGTATAGCCTCATTTTCCAGACGTCAATGTAGAGCAACATTTTTAGACGACACTGCAGAACACATTATGCATTGTGCACACATACTCAGCTGTGGGGCTGACACGACCAGCATTTCATGTCATTTTCAAGACATCAAATGTAGCAGTAGAACAAATATCACACTATTGGAATATAACTTCAAATAAGATAGATCAGTGTACGCTACAGCAGAACACACACATGACAATATATAGGCCTTCCTGTGTGATAATATGAAGCACATATTCAGATTACCTTCACAGTACCGAACAAGTTTGTAAAGGGAAAAAAATGTCCTACCTTAGTTTTCAAAACCTCCCACAATGACTCTCCCCATGTCAAGTCCATTGAACCCCTAAGAGTCAATTTCTTGCTCAAGGCCATGAGCGGGCCTGTGGCTGGGACAATTAGCTTCCTCTTAAGGATTTTCTGAAGACTCTGGCTGTAGTGTCTATTACTTCATTTTGAGTGTTAAGTATTTATATTTTTTATTTAACTAGGCAAGTCAGTTAAGAACAAATTCTTATTTACAATGACGGCCTAACCCGCACGAAGCTGGGCGAATTGTGCATCGCCCTATGGACTCCCAATCACGGCCGGTTGTGGACCAGGGTCTGTAGTGACGCCTCTAGCACTGAGATGGAGTGACTTAGACCGCTGCGCCACTCGGGAGCCCTAAAAACTATTACCTGGGTATCCTCTTTAGCCTTGTCTATAAGGCTTGCTGCCACCAAATGTGCCTTGGTTCGGGCATGTTCAAAACCTTTTTTTTCTGAGGGCATCCCACCCACTCTTTTGCTAGTTTCATCCCTCCCAGTGATTTCTAGACCCAAGCGCCCTACATTTTTGCATGTTGTACAGCCCAACTTTTAATTCTAAATGACAAGCCAGGGGTTATATGTTTGATTGTTCTTGAACTGCAAATTGCACCTGCTCTGAGCACTTCGTTGGTGGATGCACTGCCCCCCTCCCCCCAGCTCCCCGTCTCCCTCTCCCGCTGAGTCTGACTCGCTAGTAGGCCTCCCGCAAGTGGAGGTGCCGGTGGTGATGCTGAACTGGAGGGATTAGCAGCGCTGCTAGCTAAGGCATTGCCATCAGGAACAGTTTGCCCCTCACTCCTCTCCTCCAGCACCGACTGTTCTCTGGCTCGTTCTGGGTTCGATTCATCATATTTTTCTGGATTTTTGGACTTTAAAAAATGTCGTCAAACTCGATTGCCTTTTCTTTTCCATTTTTTATTTGGCTTTGCACGATTCAAATTCAGTAGGGGGACGACCAGCCTAGGCTATGTAACTTGATTACATAGGGACCTCTTCACCAGCTGACCACCACTACCTAGACCTGTGTCAAGATCAGTTACTTACCCCACCGGCACTCCCCATAACCTCTATGTACAAATAAGAGAGCAGGTCTGGAATCAGTGTGGCAGGATAGGATGATTACACAGAAGGATCACCATGCTTTTACATGATGGTGTTTTTGGAGGGCGGGAGAAATAACGAGAAGGCAACTTGATTTAACGCTGATCGCTTTTATTAGAATGTCTACAGTGCGAACAGTGGAACAATTAATAAATAATGCCGCGAGAGGTACCGGATCCGGGAAAATAGGTGCCAGGAACCAACAAAGTCAAATCTGAGAGGTGCCGGATCCTCTCAGAGAGTTTCTCCCATCCGGCTGACCAAAGTCCATTACTGCCAACAGTAGATAAAGATCTAATTTCTGTGAAAAATGCTCCTGTCAAACAGGCAGCTATAACTTTAGAACATAATATATAATGCTGACACACCAGAATATAGCGAGTTTCATTGATTGATTGCCAGCAAAGACAGACGCTGTATCTCTGGTCCAGTGTGCGCAGTTAATCATTCGCTCTGTTTTTCAAGGACCCCATTTTCTGGAGTTTTTGTCATGGACCGTGACAGAGGACTGTGAGTTTATAATCAAATGCAAGGTAATTTATATATATCCAATATGTTATGTTTGTTATGAAATAATCACATGGATTCTGTATTCTGATATGCATGTGTGTTGTTATGAATGTATTCAGTGCACAGTGTTACTGTATCATTCCAATCCTCTGTCATTCTGGGTCCAGGTGACCAACGTAAGCAAGGATACGACTCTGAAGTGGTTCAAGGACGGCGTGGAGACTCCAGCTGTGTATGACCAGCAGACTGGAGTCAGCACCATGACTGTGCAACAGGTACACACACCAGATCCAGTCCTCATAGGGCTGGTTTCCTGAACCCAGATTAAAATGAATCCTGGACTAAAACACACTTTCAATGGAGATTCTCTATTGTGAATGGATCCAGGACTAGGCTGAATCTGGTTCCAGGGAACTGGCCCATAACCCCACTATTTAGCGCACAACTGGATATTTGACCTGGTGACCTTCCGGCTACAGATCCTCTTCTCTAACTATTAAGCTACCAACCACCTCATATTTGCAGTATAGTAATGTACACTACCATTCAAAAGTTTGGGGTCACTTAGAAATGTCCTTGTTTTTGAACAAAAAGCAAAAAAAATCTCTATTAAAATAACAGCAAATTGATCAGAAATACAGTGTAGACATTGTTAATGTTGTAAATGACAATTGTAGCTGGAAACGGCTGACTTTAATGGAATATCTACATAGGCATACAGAAGCCCATTATCAGCAACCATCCCTCCTGTGTTCCAATGGCACGTTGTGTTAGCTAGTCCAAGTTTATCCTTTTAAAAGGCTAATTGATCATTAGAAAACCCTTTTGTAATTATGTTAGCACAGCTGAAAACTGTTGATTGATTAAAGAAGCAATAAAACTGGCCTTCTTTAGACTAGTTGTGTATCTGGAGCATCAGCATTTGTGGGTTCGATTAGAGGCTCAAAATGGCCAGAAACAAAGAACTTCTTCTGAAACTCGTCAGTCTATTCTTGTTCTGAGAAATGAAGGCTATTCCGTGCGAGAAATTGACAAGAAACTGAAGATCTCATACAACGCTGTACGAGATCTACCTCAATCAGCCCCACTAACCGGTGCCTGTATGTAGCCTCGCTACTGTTATAGCCTCTTTTTACTGTTGTTTTTATTTCTTTACTTACCTATTGTTCACCTAATACCTTTTTTGTACTGTTGGTTAGAGCCTGTAAGTAAGCATTTCACTGTGAGGTCTACCTACACCTGTTGTATTCGGCGCACGTGACAAATAAACTTTGATTTGATTTGACTACTCCCTTCACAGAACAGCACAAACTGGCTCTAGCCAGAATAGAAAGAGGAGTGGGAGGCCCCAGTGCACAACTGAGCAAGAGAACAAGTACATTAGAGTGTCTAGTTTGAGAAACAGACGCCTCAACTGGCAGCTTCATTAAATAGTACCCACAAACACCAGTCTCAACATCAACAGGCAACTCCGGGATGCTGGCTGTTTAAGCAGAGTTCCTCTGTCCAGTGTCTGTGTTCTTTTACCCATCTTAATCTTTTATTGGCCAGTCTGAGATATGGCTTTTTCTTTCAACTCTGCCTAGAAGGCCAGTATCCCAGAGTCAGCTCTTCACTGTTTTGCCTTTATTTAACTAGGCAAGTCAGTTAAGAACAAATTCTTATTTTCAATGACAGCCTAAGTGGGTTAACTGGGGTTAACAGTGGGGTTAACAGTGGGGTTAACTGCCTTATTCAAGGGCAGAATGACAGATTTGTACCTTGTCAGCTCAGGGATTTGAACTTGCAACCTTTTGGTTACTAGTCCAACGCTCTAACCACTAGGCTACGCTGCCGCCCTGTTGATGTTGAGACAAGTGTTTTGCAGGAATTATTTAATGCTCAGTCCCCTCCTGTACTCCCTGTTCACTCATGACTTCACGGCCAGGCACGACTCCAACACCATCATTAAGTTTGCCGATGACACAACAGTGGTAGGCCTGATCACAGACAACGACGAGACAGTCTATTGGGAGGAGGTTAGAGACCTGGCTGTGTGGTGCCAGGACAACAACCCCTCTCTCAACGTGATCAAGACAAAGGAGATGATTGTGGACAACAGGAAAAGGAGGACCGAGCACGCCCCCATTCTCATCGACGGGGCTGTAGTGGAGCAGGTTGAGAGCTTCACGTTCCTTGGTGTCCACATCACCAACAAACTAACATGGTCCAAGCACACCAAGACAGTCGTGAAGAGGGCACGACAAAACCTATTCACCCTCAAGAGACTGAAAGGATTTGGCATGGGTCCTCCGATCCTCAAAAGGTTCTGCAGCTGCACCATCGAGAGCATCCTGACAGGTTGCACCACTGCCTGGTGTGGCAACTGCTCGGCCTCCGACCGCAAGGCACTAGAGGGTAGTGTGGACGGCCCAGTACATCACTGGGGCCACGCTTCCTGCCATCCAGGACCTCTATACGAGGCGGTGTCAGAGGAAGGCCTTAAAAATTGTCAAAGACTCCAGCCAGCCTAGTCATAGACTGTTCTCTCTGCTACCGCACAGCAAGGGGTACCGGAGCGCCAAGTCTAGGTCCAAGAGGCTTCTAAACAGCTTCTACCCCCAAGCCATAAGACTCCGGAACATCTAATCAAATGGCCAGACTATTTGCGTCCCCATCCCCCTTTTACGCAGCTGCTGCTCTCCGTTATTATCTATGCATAGTCACTTTAGTAACTGTACCTACATTACCTCAATTACCTCGACTAACTGGTTCCCCCACACATTGACTCTGTACCGGTACCTTCTGTATATAGTCTCGCTATTGTTATTTTACTGCTGCTCTTTAACTACTTGTTACTTTTATTTCTTATTCTTATTTTGTATTTTTTAAATGGCATTGTTGGTTAAGGGCTTGTAAGTAAGCGTTTCACTGTAAGGTCTACAGCTGTTGTATTCGGCGCATGTGACTAATACAATTTGATTTGATCAGTGATCATCACACACAGAATGTGTCAGAGTGTCTCTACAGTATGAGTGTTTATAGATCATTGCATGATTACCCACCGGGCACACACTGGTTGAATCAACGTTGTTTCCACGTCATTACAATGAAATTACGTTGAACCAATGTGGAATGGACGTTGAATTGACGTCTGTGCCCAGTGGGTAGGATTGTCTGTGTACAGAAAGTCAAACGTGTCTTGGGTATTCTCAAACACTGTGTGTGTGCGGACGTGCCTGCGTGTGTGTCATAGTGATTGACTGTTTTCTCTCTGGTGAATCTCAGGTGACTAAGAAGGAAGCAGGACACTACAAAGCCGTGGCGTCTGATGGTAGAGGACAGGATGTCACCACACTGGAGTTACTAGATGAAGGTGAGACATCATGGCACTGTCATGGACAACCATAGACATGGGCCCATATTTGTAAAGCAATCAGTTTTGCTTCGTAGATCCTCACGAATATGATGACTTGGACTGGGGGGACCTGATCCTAGATCAGCACTCGTACTCTGAGAAGCTTTGTGAATACGGGCCCGGTCTAGCCGAAATATCAGTGAAATGTTTTAGTAGGTTGTCTCTCAAGTTACATTGTTATGAGGCAATTTCAAAGTGCATTATTGTGATTATTCTGAAAATGCAGAAACTGAGACTGCACATAACGTAATATTATCCTCCATGTATTATGCATAGAGGTTAATGAACATTATAAACTGGGTGGTTTGAGCCCTGAATGCTGATTGGCTGAAAGCCGTAGAATATCAGACCATTTATCACGGGTATGACAAACTACTTCTTACTGTTCTAATTACGTTGGTAACCAGTTTATAATAGCAATAAGGCACCTCGGGTGATTGTGGCCAATATACCACTGCTAATGGCTGTATCCAGGCGTTCATAGAATGTACTATATGGACTTTGGTCAGCCAGATGGGAGACACTTTTGTTGACTCTTGTTGGCCCCGGCTGGAACACTGTAGACCAATCACAGCGCTTAGGGACCCAGACCAGAGGTCAGAGGTGAACCAGAGGCCAATAGGGGAACACTCACGCGTTGTATCATGCATAAGAACAACCCTTAGCTGTGGTATATTTGCCATGTACCACACCTCCACAGACCTTATAACATAAATAGAGCCCAATGTCTGGAGGCATAATTATTCTGTCTTTATTTACAGAGTATGACAAGCTCCTCCAACTCCTGAGCAAACAGTGTGGTAAGTTCAGCATGGATTTCCTAATACTATTACGCCAACATTTCAGTACCAAAGCAGGAGTGACTTCTCAAGCATTCTATGAACAATTTTTGGATGAGAACAACAAAGTCATTAAATGATGAAGGATCAGACCCCTTTTTCTCAATTTTCGCCTAAAATGACATACCCAAATCTAACTGCCTGTAGCTCAGGACCTGAAGCAACGATATGCATTTTCTTGGTACCATTTGAAAGGAAACACTTTAAAGTTTGTGTAAATGTGAAAGGAATGTAGGAGAATATAACACATTAGATCTGGTAAAAGATAATACAAAGAAAGAAAAAAAACGTTATTTTGTATTTTTTTGTACCATCATCTTTGAAATGCAAGAGAAAGGCCATAATGTATTATTCCACCCCAGGTGCAATTTAGATATTGGCCACTAGATGGCAGCAGTGTATGTGCAAAGTTTTAGCCTGATCCAATGAACCATTGCATTTCTGTTCAGAATTTTGTGTCAAGACTGCCCAAATGTGCCTAATTTGTTAATTTATTTATTAATAACTTTTCATGTTCAAAACTGTGCACTCTCCTCAAACAATAGCATGGTATTCTTTCACTGTAATAGCTACTATAAATTGGACAGTGCAGTTAGATTAACAAGAATTTAAGCTTTCTGACAATATCAGATATGTCTATGTCCTGGGAAACGTTCTTGTCACTTACAACCTCATGTTAATCGCATTAGCCTACGTTAGCTCAACCGTCCCGCAGGGGACCCACCAATCTTGAAGAAGTTTTTTAACTTCTTAAGTAACAACGACAAAACCCACATCCTGACTACAGGTTAGAATCAAAATACAAAATGTATTGGACCTAGACTACAGTTTAGACAGCCTGCCCTGTCAACTGTCAATATCCCAACAATGACATTCTGTCACAGAGTATCATCTCTCTGAGTTTGACTTTTTCCTCTCTCTGTGACACAGCGCTGTCTGCAGGCCCAGTGAGGATTCAATGCACTGCTATGGGCTTCAAGCTCTACTGCTCTCTCAAGTACTATATCAGCTACATGAAGACCAGCTGGCACTTCAAGTGAGTTCCCTTGCCTGGCCTGGCCTCTGTACTCTATCCTGCCACACGGGCTGTGCTCCAGGCCTACTGTTTCCACTTTGTCTACATTATACAGTCAGCCTATGCTATACAGAGTAGGGTGAAGCTGCCCCTAGGCGCTGAGCTTGGGTCAGTTTAGCATTTTCCCCACTAATTGTTAAGGTTGGGATTGGGGGAGGGGAAGTTGATCCTAAATCTGTATCTAAGGGAAACATCACACCAGAGCATGGTACAGGGAACAGGGACTGGACTTTTAGCGCCACCTGCTGGCAGCTTTTATGGTTCGCACCAACCACTAACCCTGGTTCTACAGAGTTACGGAGCAGGCAGGCTTTTGTTCTAATCCAGCATTAACACACCTGATTCAACTAATAGACTAATCATTAAGACTTTTGATTAGTTGAATCAGCTGTGTTGGAGCCTGTCTGGAGCAAGAGCCTGCACATCCTGTACCTCTCCATTACGAGAGCTGGTGACAACCCAACATGGAAAAAACACATGAATTTCACATGAGAACACAGGTGGAGTGTTCCAAAAACACGTTTTCATGTCATCACATGTGATCTTATGTGAAGTTAATGTGACAACATGTGACAACATGTAACTCAACATGTGATAACATGAAACTACACATGTGAAATTGTGATTTTTCACGTGATTGTTCTGTAAGGGCACTGCTGTAGCAACATGGTTTGTTGTCTGATTTAAACTCAGAGTTGCTTCAGCATTTGTGTTTTTCTTCACATCGCCCCACAGCTTCCTTAGTGAGACAGTCTGAGCCTTTAATCCCAAATCCATCTCATCTCACCAGTTTGAAAAAGACCAAACGTAAAGGCTTTTACGAACAAACTTAGAACTGAACAAGTAAAGCCCTCAGACATAAATAGTCATGGCCATGTGTGGAAGTATCTTTTGTTGGACTTTAGAAAAACAATATTCTATTCTATTAAATTGTATTATCATATTCTATTTCATTGTGTATCAGGGAGAGTAGGATTGACCAGTTGGAGAGGTGTAAGCCTGGCAGCAGTATGCAGAAACTGTGGGTCGAGGTCTTCGCGCCCACGGAGAACGATAAGGGGAAGTACACTCTGGAGATGTTTGACGGTCAAGAAAAGCACACACGCTCACTGGACCTATCTGGACAAGGTTAGTCTGACCAGTCTGTTTCACTCAAAAAGCAGTATTGTCTCAAAGCAGTTAAGAGAAATAGGCTTCATACAGGGATTTTACTGTTTCAGATTCATGTCAATGTCTTCACAGTTAGAATGTAAACTTCAGAATTTGACTATTGTTACTCAATTATAATTAAATGTGTCTGCAATCTTGATCTACATTCATATCTTCCAAGACAGGCAGTTAATGAATATTACATTCTTCTTACATACATTTCAGTGATCTATATTTAATTATCTCTCTCTTTCTCTCTTTAAAAGCCTTTGCTGATGCTCTGTTGGAACACCAGAGGTTGAAGTAAGTGCAGTACCATATTGATGGTGCACGCCCAGCATGGCTTGCAGTGGTAAACACTAACACAAACAATTGCAGGTACTATTTTCTATCACTATTCTCACATTGGACAAACAGAAAACTGTTCTACATTCAATATTGATGAGTTGACATATAGTATGGTAATGGATATGAAACCATTTGCAAATGTATTTACCAGTTTTACCCTTGCTCTTTGCTACAAAGGCAAGTGGCGGTTGCTGAGAAAAGTGAGTAGCCTACTCTTTCATTGTTTCTTAATAATTTTATTTTCTGTACACTGGAATGACTGAATGAGCTTCCTATGGATGATTAAAAGGGAGTACATGTCCTTCTCGTTGCTTTAGATCGGGCCAGGGTGACCAAGGGCCTACCAGATGTGGTGGCTATCATGGAGAATAAAGTAGGCTAACTACTAAATAATACTGTTCTATTACGTGGTTACCATGTTCACTAGTACTTCATTATCCTTTTACGTACGATTTTTGTAATTGTACTATTAGACCAACGAGTAGAAGTGCTGATCTAGGATCAGTTTAGCCTTTTAGATCATAATGAATACAATTAAATGGACAGGGGGGACTGATCTTAGATCAGCATCTTCTCCAATACGTAAAAAAAAAAAAATAACCTTACCGGCCCAAGTCAACAGTGATAAGTGATATTTGGTCATTGTTCTTATTTATATTGACTGTTGTGAATCATGTCATCTTTATTTCCCTCTCCTCCTCAGTCTCTGTGTCTGACCTGCTTCACTGATGGTGACCCTGCCCCAGAGATGTTCTGGCTGAGGAACGACAAAGGCATCGTCTCGGGGGGCCAGTTCAACATCGCCAACGAGAATAAGTGCAGCACTCTGACTGTAAACAACGTGACTAGCGAGGACACGGGCAACTACAGCATCTTTGTGCGCAACCAGTACGGCACTCAGACGGTCAACGTGACCGTGAGCGTGTACAAGCACGGCGAGAAGCCCCCGCCCGATGCAGTGGAGATGTAAGGAAGGAAGGAAGGAGTGTTGGTTTTGTTGCACTAAGAGAGGATTCCAATTGGGCTCAGACGTCAATTCAATGTCTTTTCCACGCTGGTTCCACATGGTATGGAAACAACGTTGATTCGACCAGTGTGTGCCCAGTGGGTTGTGTTTGTATGGTGGTTGAGCCAGTTAGTTTTCATGGGGTTAAATTAGAGTTAATGAGGAGTGAAATACAAGAAGCAGTTACCTTGTGGCATTGGGATGTAGCAATGACTAAGAAGTTACATGTGCAAGAGAGAATGCAGTCAATTTGAGGTCCAGTCAAAACTCCAACAACCTGTATTCTTGTGTCATTATACTACCAATAAATATCCCAAGAGTGTCAGCAACAATTTTATGATGTCACCCCTTTCTTTCTGGAGCAATTTAATAATAGGACCTGTGAGCAGGGACTAGAAAGCTCTGAAGTGGGATTCATTGGCCAAGGCGAGCACGTTAAATGTTCATTTCATGTCCTGACAGCAGCAGACTTGATCCGAATTCCAATTATCTCCCCTGTTGTACTTCACTAGATATGTCATGTTAGTCATGCACATGGAGCAGATTACATAGGTGCACGACACGTCAAGCGCATTTTTCTACGTCAACCTAATTTATGCTTTGACCTCCGTGTAATGAGGCAGTAATCTCACTCATTCAGAGTCTGCACCTGCAGCTTAAGTAGGTCTATTAGCCTGTTGGCTCTCCACATACAGTATTTGTCATATCATGTGTCTCTGCAATCGCTTGTGTGCTGCTAATAAATTAATTTGATCTTGGTGGCTTGACACGGTTTCATTCACCTCAACATGCTTCTGATGTTGTTATTGTTTGCACTGTTTGAGATGTCTGCCAGAGGGATTCGTCATTCAATGATTATTAGAGACATCTCATGAAAGTGTGGGAAACCATTAAGCATGCAAAGAGTAGCTACAACATGTCTTCTGAACTGATAGAAGAGCTTTTGTCCAAGGTGTCATTCACCCATCGCCTGGTTAAACAGTCGACTAGGTTGTTTTTAGGAAGATTCCACAGGACATCAGACCTGGGTTCGAATACTATTCAAACAGTTTCAGAGTTTGCTTTAGCCTGCCCGGAGAGCCATATGGTCTGGATTGCACTTTTGCAACGATTTTAGCGGTTCCATTGTATTGCATTGTATTCCATTGCACGCTCGATAAAGCCCAGCTAAAGTATTTTAAAATGATTTCATATAGCAATTTAACCCAGGTCGGCATTTAGGACAGTATTGCAAGAAGTGATCCCCCGAAACAAACTTGAGATCTGCGTGTCAGAAGTTGCAAAATCTATTGGGATGAGTAAAACCCATGCATATGTCATTTTATGGCTATATTTTATGGCTATACGATAGCAATGCTCAGACGTAACATACTCTTCCCCATCCCAAGACAACTGGAAGTTGGGGTCATGCCAGACAGAGATGTAAGTGAACTCTGGGTTGTTCAAACAATGTGGGACATTACTTCAGAGGCTGTGTTACTGATTAGACACAGAGGCACAGAGCGGAGCCCCTTCTACCTGCTGATATAAGTAGCTGTGGGGGACACAGTGCCGTCTCTACATTTGTGTTGAGCTTCGCACAGCTGTCTCAGGCTCTTATTGCCCATTTTGGTGAAGGAGGAGAAACCGGACCGGTACAGACACAGACGACATGGCCTTCAGTGGAACGTGGCAGGTGTATGCTCAGGAGAACTACGAGGAGTTCCTCAGGGCCATCTGTGAGTTTCCTAAAGATTCATTACATTGCACGTATAGGGTTGTTTAGGGATGAATCTGAAATGTATTTGCTTGATTCCTCGTGTCCTCTTTCTCAAAACTCATTGGAGGCTAGAAGATTAATGGTACCTCCCCTCTGACCTTCTCATCTAATGAGTTTTGAAAAGGAGAGAGGATGTAAGGAATCAAGGAAATACAAGAGATTCAACTATAGATTCCCAACTATGACCCAAAATGAAAAGGTAGGGTTTGCCTCCATGGGTCCAAGCTAATGAGTCATCCTCCTGTCCATCCATCAGCACTCCCAGAAGATGTTATCAAGCTGGCCAAAGACATCAAGCCCGTGACTGAGATCCAGCAGAACGGCAATGACTTCGTCATCACCTCCAAAACTCCTGGCAAGTCCATCACCAACTCCTTCACCATCGGCAAAGAGGCCGACATCACCACCATGGATGGCAAGAAGCTCAAGGTAAGCAATCCCAATTTACCTGACTGTGGTGAATCTATACATATGAAAGCATTGATTGATTCACTGACATATTGTTAAATCGACAGGTTTCATCTTTGAATTGAAGTCCAGTAATGCTTGGTAGTTTAAAGTTCTGTCTTATGGATGTTCTGTCTTATGAGGGAGGGGGGGTCAAGACGATCGTCTTGTATCTGCAGTTGGTGTACGTCTTGTTCAGTCTTCCAAGTTTCTTAGCTCATCTGTCCTCACTCGTTATTGCTACACATTACTGATCACCTCTCTCTTCTCTGGCCCCTACAGTGCATTGTCAGACTGGAGGGAGGGAAGCTGATGTGCAACACAGAGAAATTCACACACATCCAGGAGCTCAAAGGAGGAGAGATGGTTGAGGTAATTTGACCTAATGTTGGTAACACTGAAAAATAACACACTACACATCTGTCAGTACAGTGTGTCAAATATAAGCATATACAGTTGTGACATATGGGGCACAGGTCAAACAAGCTAGCTATTTCTACCTTGTGGCTATTTCTACCTTGTGTGGTTTTATTTGTATAATAGTGACCTGACCACAGTAACTAAACACTTTTCACTACCTCCCACATTTCAGACGCTGACAGTGGGCTCTACGTCACTCATCAGGAGGAGCAAAAAGTTGTGAACCTGGAATGGTAGCAGGCAGGGGGCAGTCCTTGGCTATTTAAATAAACTTGCTTGACGTAAAACGTGTGGTTTATTTAACTACCGGTCAAAAGTCTTAGAACACCTACTCATTCAAGGGTTTTTCTTTATTTTCACTATTTTCTACATTGTAGAATAATCGTGAAGACATCAAAACTATGAAATAACACATATAGAATCATGTAGTAACCAAAAAAGTGTTAAACAAATACAAATATATTTTATTTTGAGATTCTTCAAATAGCCACCCTTTGCGATATTACTGCACGTTTGGAACTAGAAGCACAAGCATTTCGCTACATTCGCATTAACATCTGCTAACCATGTGTATGGTTGTATTTTATTTTATTTGCCTTGATGACAGCTTTGCACACTCTTGGCATTCTCTCAACCAGCTTCAACTGGATTGCTTTTCCAACAGTCTTGAAGGAGTTCCTGCATATGCTGAGCACTTGTTGGCTGCTTTTCCTTCACTCTGAACGTCCAACTCATCCCAAATCATCCCAATTTGGTTGAGGTCTGGGGATTGTGGAGGCCAGGTCATCTGATTCAGCACTTCATCTCTCTCTTTCTTGGTAAAATAGCCCTTACACAGTTTTCAACATTGTCCTGTTGAAAACCAAATGATTGTTCCACTAAGCACAAACCAGATGGGATGGTTTATCGCTGCAGAATGCTGTGGTAGCCATGCTGGTTTAGTGTGCCTTTGAATTGTAAATAAATCCCAGACAGTGTCACTAGCAAACACCCCCAAACCATAACACCTCTTCCTCCATGCTTTCCGGTGGGAAATACCCATGCTGAGATCATCCGTACACCCACACCGCATCTCACAAAGACACACTGGTTGGAACCAAAAATCTCTCATTTGGACTCCAGACCAAAGGACACATTTTGAGCGGTCTAATGTCCATTGCTGGTGTTTCTTGGCCCAAGCAAGTCTCTTCTTCTTATTGGTGTCCTTTAGTAGTGGTTTCTTTGCAGCAATTTGACCATGAAGGCCTGGTTCACGCAGTCTCCTCTGAACAGTTGATGTTGAGATGTGTCTGTTACTTGAACTCTGTGAAGAATTTATTTGGGCTGCAATTTCTGAGGCTGATAACTCTAATGAACTTATCCTCTGCAGCAGAGGTAACTCTGGGTCTTCCGTTCCTGTGGCGGTCCACATGAGAGCAAGTTTCATCATCGCGCTTGATGGATTTTGATACTGCACTTAAAGAAACTTCAAGAAAATGTTCCGTATTAACTGACCTTCATGTCTTAAAGTAATGATGGACTGTCGTTTCTCTTTGCTTATTTGAGCTGTTCTTGCCATAATATGGATTTGGTCTTTTACCAAATTAGGGCTATCTTCTGTATACCCCCCTACCTTGTCACAACACAAATGATTGGCTCAAACTCTTTAAGGAAAAGAAATCCACAAATTAACTTTTAAGAAGGCACACCTGTTAATAGATATGCATTCCAGGTGACGACCTCATGAAGCTGGTTGAGAGAATGCCAAGAGTGTGCAAAGCTGTCATCAAGACGGTGGCTATTTGAAGAATATAAAATATCAAATATATTTTGATTTGATTAACACTTTTTTGGTTACTACAAGATTCCATAGGTGTTTTTTCATAGTTTTCATGTCTTCACTATTATTCTACAATATAGAAAATAGTAAAAATAAAGAAAAAGCCTTGAATGAGTAGTTGTTCTAAAACTTTTGACCGGTAGTGTAGATTTCACATATGATTCAAAATACACAGTCTATAATTTCACAGTGCCCTTTCAAGTCGGGTACATAAACTCATTTCACATTGTGAAACAAACCACTGAATCGCTAATACATAATTTACATTGAAGATGTACAAAAACCTGTATCCTGATTCAAATGAATGTATGTACAGGCGCTAAACTACGGATTTCACATTACTGGGAATACTAATATGCATCTGTTGGTCACAGACCTTTAAAAAAAAGGTAGGGGCATGGATCAGAAAACTAGTCAGTATCTGGTGTGACCACCATTTTCCATAAATGTTGTCACACTCCTTTTCAATGGCTGTGCGAAGTTGGTGGATATTGCCGGAAACTGGAACACGCTGTAATATATGTCAATCCAGAACATGCTCAAAAGGTGACATGTCTGGTGAGTATGCAGGGCATGCTCAGCTTCCAGGAATTGTGTACAGATCCTTGCGACATGAGGCCATGGATTATCATGCTGAAACATGAGGTGATGGCAGCGGATGAATGGCACGACAATGGGCCTCAGGATCTTGTCACGGTATCTCTGTGCATTCAAATTGTCATCAATAAAATGCCATTGTGTTCGTTGTCTGTATGCCTGCCAATACCATAACCTCAATGCCACCAATTTCACGCTCCTTCAAAACTTGAGAGAAATAAGCTTTTTGTGTGTATGGAACATTTCTGGGATCTTTTATTTCAGCTCATGAAACATGGGACCAACAATTTACATGTTGCATTTATATTTTTGTCCACTATACGGATTTTTTTGTTGGTTGCTGACACCTTCCTCAGCATACATGGTCATTACTAAATACACAGGTGGCCAAAGGTGTTCAGACTGATGGGCAATATTGGCCAATAAAATCAAAGCAGGGGATTCTCAACTGAGTATGACCTCAGGACAAGCTGATCTTTCCATTGAGCTGCTCCAGTGGACTTGCTCCGGGAAGTACGCCGGATGGCCCCACTGGGCACAGATGTCAATTCAACGTCTGTTCCACATCGGTTCAACGTCATTTCATTGAAACGATGTGGAAACAATGTTGAAGGGGTCTGAATACTTCATGAATGCACTGTACCTAGTATCAGGCATAATTACACGTGGCCATTGACCAATTTTATAAAATGACTGCAAAGTAGAGTTGGTGATTGAAATAATTAATAATGGGGTGTATTCACTACGTCTTTCAATGGAAACCGGTTACCGTTTTAAGAACCAAAAGGATGCAAACAGAGCAAACAGAACAAAATTGGGATGGACCTCCCTGAATTTGTCCAATACAAACTCTTGTTTTCGTTGCAAAACGTCTTCCGTTTGGAGTAAACAGTTTTGCAACAGCAAAATTATTTGCAACAGAATCAACGTAAGGAATAAACCCCAGCTGTCAATGACGTTTGACGTCTTCCATTTTGTGCTTCCAATCTTCCCCCTTTTGCACATTAGTTTGACTAATCTACAACGGCTTATCATTTACTGTATGTGATTGTGAAGGAGAATGAATGGGCACAAGCCAAGGTAGAGAGACTGCTAGGGAACCACTGCTTGAACAACCGAGCTTCCCCCCACTAAGGCTGTGTTTAGACAGGCAGCCCAATGCTGACATTTTTCCCACTAATTCAGGGGTGTCCAACTCATTCCATGGAAGGCCTAGTGTCTGCTGGTTTCCCCCCCCTTTCAATTAAGGCCTAGATAACCAGGTGAGGGAGTTCCTTACTAATAACTTACCTTAATTCATCAATCAGGTACAGGGGGAGCGAAAAGGCCCTCCGTGGAATGAGTGACGTGCACTAATTGGTCTTTTGACCAATCACATCAGATCTTTTTCAAAGCTGATCTGATTGGTCAAGAGACCAATTAGTGAAAGAAAAGAAAGATCAGAATTGGGCTGCCTGTCTAAATGTAGCTTAAGGTGTGCTGAAGGACAACAACCACTAAGAGGAGAATGCAAGAGGCCGGTAAGTAATGCAAGTAAACTGAGTTATTAGCTAAACATTCTCAGCCGGGTTTTGGACTGATAAATTATATGTAGAATAAAAAGTGTAACCATTCAGGAATAATCCATTTGCACAACACTGAAACCATGAAGGGCAACTAGTTCAACCGTGCTGGAACAGACATGATTTTCATCTTATGCAAAATCCCATATTATACAGTATATTATGGAATGAGCAGAGGTTTTTTTTTTTCCTACCCAAAATCACAAATGCATGAAAAGTATTATTTTGTTCCCCAGTTTAGAAACCATGCACTTTTTACAAGTTATTCCAGTAAAACAGACCTGCTAAAGAATGTTTAAAATAAATGTACAAACATTTAGGGTGCACACCCACTAACAGTATCATAACAATAAAAACTTTGCAAAAAAGGGGATGGAGTATCCACAATTAAATACTTGACAGAACATGTACATAACTAAAAGAAAAGCTGTATTCTGATTCAAATGAATGTGTGCACTAATTCAAGTCAAGATGACAGACAATGCTTACACATCTGAAATGACTACTTAGATGAGGCTCCTAAAGTCCAACTTTCACTAACAACCAACAAGGGAGTGAAATATCTAACACATTTTCAAAACCCATCAGACAGTTTTAATGGGATAGTTTGACACACACATCAATACCTCACATGCACTGGCCCAGCACACATAGGCTCGCTAGGCATACACAAAACACTTCTTCAGTATCATGCCATTCACACATTTGTTTGTGCATGCCGCCACCTACCGTGCGGTAGTGGATCATGTTACAGATTGATACGAAAAATGCATATTGAACAGAAATGCACCACCAACCAACCCTACACATACAGTACCAGTCAAAAGGTTGAACACACCTACTCATTCAAGGGTTTTTCTTTATTTTTACTATTTTCTACTTTGTAAAATAATAGTGAAGACATCAAAATATGAAATAACACATATGGAGTCATGTAGTAACCAAAAAAGGTGTTAAACAAATCAAAATATATTTGAGATTCTTCAAAGTAGCCACCCTTTGCCTTGACGATAGCTTTGCACCCTCTTGGCACGCTTGACAGCTCACCCAGGTGGGAGAAACAAAGTGATTAAGACAGGTATTCACCCAGCAGACTGTCAATCAAAATGCCCAAATGTTCTTTCTTCTTCACCATCAAAATCACGATAGGCCTACAGCACATGTCAAAGTCATTCCCCGGGGGGGGGCGGCGAGTGTCCTCAGGTTTTCGCTCCTCCCTTGTACTTGAACGATGAATTAAGGTCACTAATTATTAACAAACTCCCCTCTCCTGGTTGTGTAGGTCTTAATTGAAAGGGAACCAAAAACGATCAGACCCTCCATGTGATGAGTTTGAGACCCCTGGCATACAGGTTCATTCTAAAAAGGTGCATATTCGGGCAACAACCATGTGCAAAGATGGAGTCAGATTGGAAGCCTAATAAACAACCAGTTCATGTGTTCTTCTTCTTATTATTATTTGAGTATAAGGGTGGTTGGTATTCAATATGTTGCATTACCACCCCCAACTGGACTATAATATTAACATATATCATTTTTTTAGCTATTATACAAACTAATCACCCTTCCAACTAACCCTACACTCATTTTTTTTAAACTACCCCATTCCACTACTTTGACCCTATCTATGCCTGCACCATGCCAACAGCCTGGGAGGACAGGACACCACCACTCAACACACCCTGTAACTCTAATGAAAGTCAACTCTCGTATACCCAAATACTTCTCTGCCTCGTTCATGCATTGCCAAAGAAGGGTTTTTCTACTCTCTCCACCTATGGTAATCAAACAACGTGATTGGTCAGTTGAACATTTAATCTACATATTGGTCAAGTTTTTGTAATTGATTGGCCGTGTTCCTCTGCCCAGACACATGCCAGATCTTACAACGCCTGGATAGGTATTTTAAGTATCAGCTAACCACATATGTTATAGCAATCTGTCAGTCGATGACACAGTCGGTGACGTGGTACGCAACCATTGGTTGACGCATGAAACGTCTGAGCAGTAGAACGTGACCATTGACAACTCACATCATTTTTGTATTTGGTTCATACAGTTCGACAGAGGACTGTATCTGTGCGATTATGGCATATGTGACAGCATGAGCAGTCCCATTGAGGCTATCTCCATTTCAAAGGCTTCAATTTTCTTCTTCTTTTGTTTTGAAAAAAAGTGTAAACCTAATATTGGTTTACCGCCACCTGCAATGCCGGAGAACTGAACCAAATCTTGTGATTTATTTATTGCAGCCAATAGATGGCGACGATATAGTTTAAAGCCATTTCCTAACCATGTGCATCCCAATTTGAAGAAGACAATGCTTTGATCACTGGCTGATCGCTCCCAACCCATACGAATCCCCACCCAGTTGACTACTTTAAAATACCTGAAGCCCTCAAAGGCAATGTCCATGCTAAAACGTGTTATATATATATCTAGAGTAATGTTTCTAACTCTTAATTGATTAGACTAGCACAAAGCGGCTATTTTGAAAGGTGTGTATATAAATGTTCTTTATCAGCCTTCTGTAATTTGTCTACCCTAAGTGATGTGTTCATAGCTGTGGTGAGGGTGCTGCAGCACCCCCTGATGAATCAAAATTATTATAATAATAATATGTACCAGTCAAAAGTTTGGACACCTACTCATTCAAGGGTTTTTCTTTATTTTGACTATTTTCTACATTGTAGAAGGATAGTGAAGACATCGAAACTATGAAAAAACACTTATGGAATCGGGTAGTAACCAAAAATATATTTGGGATTCTTCAAAGTAGCCACACTTTGCCTTTGACAGCTTTGCACACACTTGGCATTCTCTCAACCAGCTTCATGAGGTAGTCACCTGAAATGCTTTTCCAACAGTCTTGAAGGAGTTCCCACATATGCTGAGCACTACCTTCAAACTCAGTGCCTCTTTGCTTGACATCATGTGAAAATCTAAAGAAATCAGCCAAGACCTCAGAAAAAAAAATTGTAGACCTCCACAAGTCTGGTTCATCCTTGGGAGCAATTTCCAAATGCCTGGAGGTACCACGTTCATCTGTACAAACAATAGTACGCAAGTATAACCACCATGGGACCACGCAGCCGTCATACCGCTCAGGAAGGAGACGCATTCTGTCTCCTAGAGAAGAATGTACTTTGGTGCGAAAAGTGCAAATCAATCTCAGAACAACAGCAAATGACCTTGTGAAGATGCTGGAGGAAACGGGTACAAAAGCATCTATATCCACAGTAAAACGAGTCCTATATCGACATAACCTGAAAGGCCGCTCAGCAATGAAGAAGCCACTGCTCCAAAACCGCCATAAAAAAGCCAGACTACGGTTTGCAACTACACATGGGGACAAAGATCTTACTTTTTGGAGAAATGTCCTCTGGTCTGATGAAACAAAAATAGAACTGTTTGGCCATAATGACCATCATTGTGTTTGGAGGGAAAAGGGGGAGGCTTGCAAGCTGAAGAACACCATCCCAACCGTGAGGCACAGGGGTGACAGCATCATGTTGTGGGGGTGCTTTGCTGCAGGAGGGACTGGTGCACTTCACAAAACAGATGGCATCATGAGGTAGGAAAATTATGTGGATATATTGAAGCAACATCTCAAGACATCAGTCAGGAAGTTAAAGCTTCGCAAATGGGTCTTCCAAATGGACAATGACCCCAAGCATACTTCCAAAGTTGTTGCAAAATGGCTTAAGGACAAAAAAGTCAAGGTATTGGAGTGGCCATCCCAAAGTCCTGACCTCAATCCCATAGCAAATTTGAGGGCAGAACTGAAAAAGCGTGTGCGAGCAAGAAGGCCTACAAACCTGACTCAGTTACACCAGCTCTGTCAACTTATTGTGGGAAGCTTGTGTAAGGCTACCCAAAACCTTTGACCCAAGTTAAATAATTTAAAGGCAATGCTACCAAATACTAATTGAGTGTATGTAAACGTCTGACCCACTGGGAATGTGATGAAAGAAATAAAAGCTGAAATAAACCATTCTCTCTACTATTATTCTGACATTTCACATTCTTAAAATAAAGTGGTGATCCTAACCGACCTAAGACAGGGAATTTTTACTAGGATTAAATGTGAGGAATTGTGAAACTGAGTTTAAATGTATTTGGCTAAGATATATATGTAAACTTCCGACTTCAAATGTAGGTCCTGGATGGCAGGAAGCTTGGCCCCAGTGATGTACTGGGCCGTACGCACTACCCTCTGTAGTGCCTTGCGGTTGGAGGCCGAGCAGTTTCCATACTAGGCAGTGATGCAACCAGTCAGGATGCTCTCGATGGTGCAGCTGTAAACCTTTTTGAGGATCTGAGGACCCATGCCAAAACTTTTCAGTCTCATGAGGGGGAATAGGCTTTGTCGTGCCCTCTTCACGAATGTCCTGGTGTGCTTGAACCATGTTAGTTTGTTGGTGACGTGGACACCAAGGAACTTGAAGCTCTCAACCTGCTCCACTGCAGCCCCGTCGATGAGAATGGGTGCGTGCTCGGTCCTCCTCTTCCTGTAGTCCACAATCATCTAATTTGTCTTGATCACGTTGAGGGAGAGGTTGTTGTCCTGGCACGACTGCTCGCCTTCCGAAACTGTGGACAACAAATCCCATCATTAGGGAGGAGACATAAGTATCTCCTTATTATATCCATATCTCTACTGTAACCCTTATTCATGACTCCAATTCCATTGCATTACAATGAGCCATTGGACCTCCCCTTTAACCTTGTGAGGCAAATGACCCAACGCTTCCCAAATGCTCTGTCTAAACGCAAATATGTCTCGCATGCAATACAGTTTTGGAAACACTTGGAACATATTTTTCATACAATGCATTCAGAACTATTCAGACCCCTTGACTTTTCCATTTTGTTACATTACAGCCTTCGTGTTTAGCAAATGGTAGGCTTACCACATACAGTACCTATTTTTCAACACTTGGAAAATAATCATTTTCAACGTCCTGGAGAAAGAAAAAAAAAAGTTCATTTTTTTTGGTCTCACCTAGGGCGGCAGAACGGCAAGGACTGGCCCTGCGAGTAACCAGTTATGTTCAACACATTGCAATACATCAGGGTGTATATATCAAGCACACTGGTAAAACACTGGTGTTGCAGTAATGAACATTTACCAACAGATGGCATCAACGTGCCATTGTACACCCATAACAAAGGCTGGTCCATTTTTAGCCCAGTGGGCCTGCCTATCAAATGTCGGTCTTCAGCCTGTCGACATTGCATTATTTGGCTAAAAATAGGTAGTGTCATACGGGTCATCCTAATCTTGCAAGCTTACATTCTGTTTCACTACACGGATATCAGCATAACGAAACAGAATGGTTCGTACGAGGCTAAATAAAATGGGCTGGTGGCTTCGAAAACAATTCTAAGGTCGATTTCCAGTCCCAGTCTGCCACTGCTGCATACCTCTCCAGATTACTGGAGACCAGGGGCCAACTCTAGTTAGCACAGGCACAAAGACAACACCCCACCTATTTCTACATTTTCTCTTAAAATCTGATTTTAAACCTAACCCTCAAAATCATCTTTTTGTTTTAATACATGTTTACAATATAGCCAATTTCAACTTGTTTGGGCTGTGCTATCTAGTGGAAACCTGTCACCTTTGTGCCAAAAATATCCATATTTTTCCAGTAATTGTCTTCAAAGCTGATTCGTTCCATCACTCACAGCCGAAGATATGAACACTTAATATTCATCCAATGTCTGCCATGCTTCTGGATGACGTTGTTGATGCTCACGCTTGTTCCAGTGTGCACTAAGGTGTTATTGACTCTGTAAAGCAGATTGCAGCTACCCCGAAACGGAGCATGCGAATGTGAGTAGGTTACGTTGAAAACAACGGTCGGTCACGTTGGACGCTGTCTCCAGTTCATATATACCTCAGTGCTCGAAACCCTTCCACACAACTCTCCCAAACCAGGCCTAACCCAAACATGCAAAACTCTAATTTTGTCCATTTTTTCCCTGGATGTTTTTTAGATAGTCTAAATCATTTCAGCAGTGACCTTAGCTCTCGAACCCAAGGGTGCCCAAGTTGACTTACAGCCAGTGCCTGTCTTGGGTTCTCAGTTGATGGTATGGAGGACAGCTGGATACATGTGAACTATCGACACTGTTTTAACATTTATAAGCATGACTAATTATCCCTACTGATACGGTTTTGGAAACCTCTGGAACTTAACTTTCATATACAGTGTATTTGAAAGTATTCAGACCCCTTGACTTTTTCTACATTTTGTTACGTTACAGCCTTATTCTAAAATGTATTTAAATCATTCCCTCATCAATCTACACACAATACCCCATAATGACAAAGCAAAAACAGGTTGAGTGGTCAGAACGGCTGGGATCAACCATACTCCTCGGCCACAGAGTCCAGTGTGCGCTCTTAGCGAAATTGTCCATTCATAAATTCGGAGAATCTGACAATAGTCTGAATTTACAAATGCCCAGAGCGCACTCTGAGCACCTCTGGCACTCCAGGTTGAATTTACGAACACACCCTATGTGATGTTTTGTGTTTATTTTATTGAACCTTTTTAATTAGGCAAGTCAGTTTAACAACAAACTCTTATTTACAATGACGACCAAACCCGGGCGACGCTGGGCCAATCAATCAATCAAGTTTATTTTATATAGCCCTTCGTACATCAGCTAATATCTCGAAGTGCTGTACAGAAACCCAGCCTAAAACCCCAAACAGCAAGCAATGCAGGTGTAGAAGCACGGTGGCTAGGAAAAACTCCCTAGAAAGGCCAAAACCTAGGAAGAAACCTAGAGAGGAACCAGGCTACCAGGCTATGAGCCAAGTGTCGCTTTCCTATGGGACTCCCCATCACGGCGGGATGTGATGCAGCCTGGATTCGAACCAGAGACTGCAGTGACGCCTCTTGCACTGAGATGCAGTGCCCACTCGCCCTAATCTTGCCTAATTAGCGGGCCGGCCGTGGTTACTCATCATTTAACATCTAAACACTCCTTGCCCAAAATGCCAGATGGCCACCCCTGGTGGGCAGGGCTAAAAGAATGGTATTTGAGCCTGCGCGCTGGCCTACGTTTGCCGATAGATGAGACCACCTCGCTGCTTTTTGCTACAGCTAGAACAAGTCCTATAATTTACTGATATTAAGTTAGATTATACATTTCAACCGTAATAACAATATTTTACAATGGCTAGGTACATGAGACCCCCTAACCCATCACTCTTCATTAGAAACATCTCCGACGAATCCAGGTAGCTATGATCGAATCATTCGTGCGTGCGAGGTACAGCTACGTTAGCTAGGTGGCTAAACTGTTGTTTACTGATTTTAGCTAGCTAGCATTTACAATGAAAACTTGTAGCTAAGTGTTGTCAGTTGCTAGTTGCCTTTAAGTTTGTCTATGGTGAGAAACATTAACTAGTTTAGCTATCCAACTAACGTTATCTGAAGAAGTTAGCTGGTCTACTTATAGCTTTGATACAAAGCTTAGCAAGCTAACGTTAGCATGTCTGCTAGGCTGCACATGAGTTTGCACCAAATATAGTGGTTTGCACAAAAACAGGAGAGTTGTTTGAACCAACTGTGAATTACCTAATTTAGCTGGCCATCCATCTACCTGCCAGGTTGCCAGCAGTGGTGGAAACATTACCCAGTTGTCATAGTAAAAGTAAATATACCTTAATAGAAAACGACTCAAGTCACCCAGTAAAATCCTAACGTTACTTGAGTAAGAGTAAAACAAATATTTGGTTTTAAATATACTTAAGTATCAAAGGTAAATGTCATTCCATAAATAGTAAGCAGTAAAAGTATAAATCATTTAAAATTCTTTATATTAAGAACGGACGGCACGATTTAATCTATATATATATATTTTTTTAATTTACGGATAGCAAGGGGGGCACACAAACTCAGGCATAATTTACAAAGCATTTGTGTTTCGTGAGTCTGTCAGATCAGATGCAGTAGGGATGACCAGGGATTTTCTCTTTAGGTCCGCGAATTAGACCATTTTCCTGTCCTGCTAAGCATTCAAAATATAACGAGTACTTTTGGGTGTCAGGGAAAATGTATGGAGTAAAAAATTAATTTTCAAGAATGTAGTGAAGTAAAAGTCGTATAAATATCAAAGTACAGATACCCCAAAAAACTACTTAAGTAAAAATAAAGTACTACTTAAGTACTTTACATCACTAGTGTACTGTCTGTTTCTGCTCTTTTGCCAACTCCATATCATGGAACTGGCTGAACCAGTACCTGGGCTTAACTTGCATGCATGCCAAACATGACAATGAGTGACAGGAGTTGGCATGATGGCACAAACAGACTGGCACTCAGGATACCATCTACCTGGCTTGTATTGCATGAAATACCTCTTGTCCAATGTCACATTTTATACCCCCATTTCTATGGTAAGTATTAAGCCAATTGAGTTGCATCTGAAGGTTCTCTTATTGGCCACAGTTGCAGGTTTGCACTTTGAATCACACTGATTTAATATTTGCCTAAAAGGGTTGTACTTTACTGGCCATTACATTAAATGTCCTGTCATTTCATAACACTTTAGGCCAGAGGAACTACGCCGTGAATTTGGTCGTTATGGGCCTATTGTAGATGTCTACATTCCACTTGACTTCTCTACACGGCGACCAAGAGGATTTGCTTACATTCAATATCCTTTATACTCACGTAATGTATTAATGAACATGTCTTTCATTCGGTGCATTATTATTATTCACACGTGGGGTCATATTGACAATGTCACACATCTTGAGTTTGCCTACTGTTTTGAAGTAATTATTGTATATTTGTCATAAAAATAAGGCTATACTGGTTTATGGGAGGGGAACATTAACATTCAAACATAGTAAAATGTCTACAGACATTAATCAACATCTCTCCTAACTAAAATTGCTTCTGTTACCCTAGAAATGTTAAAGACGTACAGTTCTGGAGAAACCCCAACAAAGAATGTAAAGACTGGTGTAGAGTAGTTTCAAGCCAAAGGGACCATAATGATTTCAGGCGACACGAAATAGTGGGAAAAGAACACCGAGCAAAGTTAAAGCATGAAGATACAAGGAGGAGAAAAGAGGGCATGAAGGCTTCAATTTGTCTGCCAAAGAGAGGAAAATAAAAGGATGTATTGGGCGAAGACAAGCCGGAAATCTCAAGTTCTTCTGCCAAGCAGTTAGAGTGTTAAGGTCAAGCTGACGCTCAAAGGTCAAGCATGTTAAAGGTAACGAGCTTAATGTTTTGTATCCTACCAAATAGAACCCTTGCTCTTCACCTTCAAATATTTTGCTCTGTGTTCTCTCTGTACAAAAGGGCAAGAAAATCATATCATCTGTATAACTTTAATTGTATACAAGTTTAAGGAAATGTATAGCCTTTGTTCTCATTACCTCCCTGAAATTTGAACAGAAGTTTCAGCTATATGTTTTTAATCTTTTAGGTTACTATTGTCCCATGTTGGCACACAATTGAAGCTTCCAGCCTCTTTACTTAATTAAAATACATGTCTCCCCATTCCCACACCCCCTCCACAAGTAAAAGTAAAAAGCCTTAACAGTCTGTAGCACATTCGAGGACGTGCGAGATGCAGAGGATGCCCTCCACAACCTGGACCACAAGTGGGTGTGTGGTCGACAGATCGAGATCCAGTTTGCACAGGGTGACCGAAAAAGTAAGAATGGGTTTTTATTTAGGTACCCTGTATGAGTGCACTATTTACTACCTACCAATCAATTCAACTTGAAGAATTTAAGTTTCACTGTCGGAACAGTTTACCCAAGAATCTAAGTAGGAAAGTCTAACTAGGCCTACATCACTTTTAGCGGTAATATCTTGACTCGAGTCTCTCAGACTAGAGAAATCATTGCCGACCTGCATGCAAAATTATTTTTAAAACCCTTCTTGCTCAACTCCTTGTGTCCCCGTATTTAATTTGAATGACTTGTCCCTCCAGCCCCCAACCAGATGAAGACTAAGGAGAGCTCTCCTCGCAGAGGGTCCCGCAGCAGCTCCTTCTCCCGCTACGACGACTACGAACGCGGCGATGGCCGACGCAGACGCTCTCGCAGTCGCAGCTACGAAAGGCGCCGGTCGCGCAGCCCTTCCTGCGACCGCCGTCCTCGGAGGTCAGAGAGCCCTAGAGAGTGAGTTCCTCTGTGACACTGAAACTAAACCACCGTTTCACTTGTCAAGTAATCCTCCCAAGGGGCTTTCATTGCAGTCCGAAATGCCTTTGTATACAGACTGGTTCTTACTTTCGCTTTTCTCTTTACAGCTCTCGATCAAATGGCAGGCACAGGCGAAGCAGAAGCCATGAAAATGACAGGTAGACCAATATATACGACTCCTTATTCTGACTTACCTAACACGGCACAGTGCAATAAGATTGCATTTATACTGCATAGACCTATGTGTTTTCAAAACACCATTTGTCAAGTCGGTGTATTCAATAGTGTGTTGACTGATTGTTCTGTTCATATCCCATCTTCCTTTTTTTCTACCAGGTACAGGGGCCCTCCACGTGAACACCACAGGATGCACCACGCACCCCCGTCTCGTAACCGCTCCGCCTCCCGCTCCCCCTCTCATCCCAGATCCAGGCCCAAAGACACAAAGTCCCAGTCCAAATCCCCCAGCCCCGTCAAGGACTTCCACACCTCTTCTGGCTCCCAGAAACAGGCCTGTCGACGCTCCTACTCGAGATCTGTGTCCCGATCTCGCTCCAGATCCTAGGACCCCACCACCCTCAAACCCTGTTAGTCTGTAGCTAAAGATGTTTTTGAATATGGTATCTAGTGAGTGGTTATTACACACCCCACCTCGGTTCATTAGTTGAGTTATCATGATATCTCTGGGCTGATACCAGTCAACAGAGCTGGTTGTCCCTACAGATGGATAGTAATTTTTTGTTAGTTCAGTTTCATTCACCTCTGAAGAAAATGTGTTGTTTTTAATTTACCTTCATATCGGTTTACTTCTATTATTTGAGAACCCAATGGAATTAAGTTCAGCGCATAAGAATTGGTCAACTATGAAATGTCAAGGTACTGCTTGTTTTGAGCTAACGGTTATTAACCTCTGGCTACAGAAGAAGTTGAGTGCAAAAACCCATTTATAAGAAAATAAGTTATGCATCTGGAGTTTGCAGTGATATCTAGCCATCAAGTTTACTGCTATTATTTTTGTACATTTGATGTAACTAAAGTCTGCATTTTTTTTTTATCAGTTTTTCTTTTGTTTGTTCAAATCTTGCAGCAGTGTTTTCTCTGTGGATTAAACATGTTATGTTTTAACTTTTCTTAATCACTTGGCTTGTACAAAGATATCGCTCCCTTGAAAGTACGGGCGAGACACCGGACAGCTTGTTAGGTACACTTATCTATTACCGGGTCAGCAACCCCTAGCCAGAACCACCAAACCTTACAGTTGGCAGTTAGCATCTCCTGGCATCTGACAAATCCAGATTTGTCCGTCGGACTGCCAAATGGTGAAACGTGATTCATCACTCCAGAGAACGTTACACCATTTCAGCAGACACTTGGCATTGCGCATGGTGATCTTAGGCTTGTGTGTGGCTGCTCGGCCATGGAAACCCATTTCATGAAGCTCCCAACAAACAGTTGTTGTGCTGACGTTGCTTCCAGAGATTTTGGAACATAGGACAGATGTGCTTCAGCACCTCTAGACGTTTCCACTTCACAATAACATCACTTACAGGTGACCGGGTCAGCTCTAGTAGGGCAGAAATTTGATGAACTGACATGTTGGAAAGGTGGAATCCTTTGACGGTGCAACGTTGAAAGTCACAGAGCTCTGCAGTAAGGATATTCTACTGCTAGTGTTAGTCTATGGAGATTGCATGGATGTGTGCTCAATTTTATACACCTGTCAGCAACGGGTGTGGCTGAAATAAACAAATCCACTAATTTGAAGGGTTATCCACATACTTTTCTATATATAGTGTATTTACTAAGAATGTTACTAGTGATGGGCACCATTATGGAAAATCTAAGTTGCATTTTTCTATTTGATATCGTTATCGGTTTGTATAAAATACATTGCAATTTGCAACTGAGTGAACGTTAACTTTTCTGTTCACTTCCACGGCTCTGAAGTCCAGACAACTGCTTGTGGATTGCCTTTTGGGCCAGGTGTGAATGTTCTAGCATAAACCTGCCCAACCAGCTTGAATACAATGGGAACTCACATCCAGTTGATAGCCCATCAGCTAAGAGAAGGTCTGTGAGGGTTTTGTGCCTGCAGGAACAGTCGTGTGCTTTTTTTACATAACGATATAGATTAACAGGAAGAATAACCCGATTTAAAAAGCCTTGCTGGCATCAACATCAAACATATCATTCCAAATGATTAATTATGGTCCCGGCCAACCACGAATTGTTCGTTTGAAACGTCTAAAACACTATCCCTGTTAAATTGTTACTGATCATTTAGGTCGAGGCCAGACTGATCCGTGGAGAACGAACACCAAATTAGAATGGATAAATGTTGGTCAATGCGCGCGGGTGGGTGCTTAAATTAGTCCTATTTCACATATGTACAAGTGTATATTAATACGCATGTGTGAATTGGAAATTCGTTTTTTTGCATATCCTAACTCCCTCGAAACACCCCTATTTTCTACAACTAATTTTAACTTTTTGCCTATGCAATGACTACTAGTGGTCATACTGCATTTCTACACATTTTGTATTTTTAAAGCAAATCACCTGCTATTCTACATATTTTGCCTTGACTTACGCTTTTGGGGCCTTTCCCATCGGAAATAATATGGGTCGTGGGCCCCCTGGTCAGTATTAAGGCCCTGACTTCCACTGCTGTACAGACAGGCAAGTGCAAAGGCTATTTGTATATTGATGGAAAGTTACTAACCATGTTTCCATCCAGCTTTTATGTAAGTAAAGTATAAACAGGAAGTTTCAGTGTAATTTTATAAACGCCGACAGCTCATTTGTTTGTTCAACATGATGGGATCGTTTTGTGTCGGTAAAATAAATTATGTGGGAAACAGCGGTGTAAAATATATTTTTATTTCACCTTTATTTAACCAGGTAGGCTAGTTGAGAACAAGTTCTCATTTGCAACTGCGACCTGGCCAAGATAAAGCAAAGCAGTTCGACATACAACAACACAGTGTTACACATGGAATAAACAAACATACAGTCAATAATACAGTAGAAAAAGTGTATATACAGTCTGTGCAAATGAGGTAAGATAAGGGAGGTAAAGCAATAAATAGGCCATGGTGGCGAAGTAATTACAATTAAACACTGGAGTGATAGATGTGCAGAAGATGAATGTGCAAGTAGAGATACTGGGGTGCAAAGGAGCAAGATAAATAAATAAATACAGTATAGGGGATGAGGTAGATTGGATGGTTTAATTTACAGATGAGCTATGTACAGGTGCAGAGATCTGTGAGCTGCTCTGACAGCTGGTGCTTAACGCTAGTGAGGGAGGTAAGAGTCTCCAGCTTTAGTGATTTTTGCAGTTTGTTCCAGTCATTGGCAGCAGAGAACTGGAAGGAGAGGCGGCCAAAGGAAGAATTGGCTTTGGGGGTGACCAGAGAGATATACCTGCTGGAGCGCGTGCTACGGGTGGGTGCTGCTATGGTGACCAGTGAGCTGAGATAAGGTGGGGCTTTACCTAGCAGAGACTTGTAGATGACCTGGAGCCAGTGAGTTTGGCGACGAGTATGAAGCGAGGGCCAGCCAACGAGAGCGTACAGGTCGCAGTGGTGGGTAGTCTATGGGGCTTTGGTGACAAAACGGATGGCACTGTGATAGACTGCATCCAATTTGTTGAGTAGAGTGTTGGAGGCTATTTTGTAAATGACATCGCCAAAGTCGAGGATCGGTAGGATGGTCAGTTTTACGAGGGTATGTTTGGCAGCATGATTGAAGGATGCTTTGTTGCGAAATAGGAAGCCAATTCTAGATGTAATTTTGGATTGGAGATGTTTAATGTGAGTCTGGAAGGAGAGTTTACAGTCTAACCAGACACCTAGGTATTTGTAGTGGTCCACATATTCTAAGTCAGAACCGTCCAGAGTAGTGATGCTGGACGGGCGGGCAGGTGCAGGCAGCGATCGGTTGAAGAGCATGCATTTAGTTTTACTAGCATTTAAGAGCAGGTGGAGGTCACGGAAGGAGAGTTGAAGCTCATTTGGAGGTTAGTTAACACAGTGTCCAAAGAAGGGCCAGAAGTATACAAGAATGGTGTCGTCTGTGTAGAGGTGGATCAAAGAATCACCAGCAGCAAGAGCGACATTATTGATGTATACAGAGAAGAGAGTATATAACTCATATCGAAGTAAATTTGGAGTCACGTGATGATCCATGAGTGGTCCATATCATTAGGCAACAGATGAAATAAATGAACTTCAGCTTGATGCTGCTTTCCAATAAATATGGAGGATCTTATTCTGGTGACAAGATGATCGGTACTTGACTGCCGTTTGACAAGTAAAAATATTCTCACTCTCAACCATAAACTCATTATGTAGACTAGACGACGCACAAACCGTGCCAAGCCCAGTGTTGGCACATTTGCTATTGAACAAAACAGTTGGCAAAACTATCAGTTGAGTTGAAAATGCACTGGAAACCCATTGAACTTTAGATTTGTATTCGGTGCATAATTTTTTTAAATGAAACTCTGACTTTAGCATCACATCTGGAGGAAACCTGGCACCATCCCTACGGTGAAGCATGGTGGTGGCAGCATCATGCTGTGGGGATGTTTTTCAGCGGCAGGGACTGGGAGACTTGTCAGGATCGAGGGAAAGATCAATGGAGCAAAGTACAGGGAGATCCTTGATGAAAACCTGCTCCAGAGTGCTCAAGACCTCGGACAGGGGCGAAGGTTCACCTAACAGGACAACGACCCTAAGCACGCAGCCAAGACAACGCAGTAGTGGCTTGGGGACAAGTCTCTGAAAGTTCTTGAGTGGCCCAGCCAGAGCCCGGACTTGAACCCAATCTAACATCTCTGGAGATCTGAAAATAGCTGTGCAGCGACGCTCCCCATCCAACCTGACAGAGCTTGAGAGGATCTGCAGAGAATGTGAGAAACTCCCCAAATACAGGTGTGCCAAGCTTGTAGCATCATACTCAAAAAGATTCGAGGCTGTAATCTCTGCCAAAGGTGCTTTAACAAAGTACTGACAATTAGCAAAAATGTCTAAAAAACTGTTTTTGTTTTGTCATTATGGGGCATTGTGTGTAGATTGAGGGAAAAACAGTTTAATATATTTTAGAATAAGGTTGTAACGTAACAAAATATGGACAAAGTCAAGGGGTCTGAATACATTCCAAATGCACTGTATGCATATTATGGACAGTATGTGGATAGAATATGTAATAATTCTGAAGAAAACGTAGGATAGAATATTATGTGCAGCAATAGTTGAATAGGACGGCGCCGGAGAACAAGGCTGACGTTTTACCTATTCCTAACCAATTGTGTGCATTTGTTATTTTATTTGCATTGTTTAACTTATTTTTTAAACTTATTTTGTACATAATGTAGCTGCTACCGTCTCTTATGACCGAAAATAACTTCTGGGCATCAGAACTGCGATTACTCACCACGGACTGACAGAATCCTTTTTTTCTTTAACGAGTCCGACAAGCCCGACGTGAATGATGTACTGCTTTACCGGGAACAGGCCCAAATCCTCGTCATTTGCGTGAAGAGAAGGGAGAGAAAAAGGGTCCAGAGGGCGGGCTGCCTTCTGAGAATTCATAGACGATCGAATAAACCCCCACTTCCTTCCATTCTGCTAGCAAATGTGCAATCTTTGGAAAATGAAATCGATTACCTACGCGGAAGATTAAACTACCAACGGGACATTCAAAACTGTAATATCTTATACTTCACGGAGTCGAGGCTGAACGACGACATTATCAACATACAGCTGGCTGGTTATACGCTGTATCGGCAGGACAGAACAGCGGCGTCTGGTAAGACAAGGGGCGGCGGACTATGTATTTTAGTAATTAACAGCTGGTACACTATCTAAGGAAGTCTCGAGGTTTTGCTCGCCTGTTGTAGAGTATCTCATGATAAGCTGTAGACCACACTGTCTACCTAGAGTTATCTGTATTTTTTGTATTCCGCCATAAGCAAACAGCTCACCCAGAGGCGGCACTCCTAGTAGCCGGGGAATTTAATGCAGGGAAACTTACATTTCTATCAGCATGTTAAATGTGCAACCAGAGGCAAAAAATCTCTGGACCACCTTTACTCCACACACAGAGACGCATACAAAGCTCTCCCTCCATTTGGCAAATCTGACAATAATTCTATCCTCCTGATTCCTGCTTACAAACAAAAAATTAAAGCAGGAAGCACCAGTGACTCGATCAATAAAACATTGGTCAGACAAAGCAGATGCTAAGCTACAGGACTGTTTTGCTAGCACAGACTGGAATGTGTTTCGGGATTCCTCCGATGTCACTGAGGAGTACACCACATCAGTCATTGGCTTCATCAATAAGTGCATTGATTACGTCGTCCCCACAGTGACCGTACGTACATACCCCAACCAGAAGCCATGGATTACAGGCAACATCCGCACTGAACTAAAGGCTAGAGCTGCCGCTTTCAAGGAACGGGACTCTAACCCCGAAGCTTATAAGAAATCCCGCTGTGCCCTCCGAACCATCAAACAGGCAAAGCATCAATACAGGACTAAGATCGTATCGTACTACACCAGCTCTGACGTTAGATGAATGTGGCAGGGCTTGTAAACCATTACAGACTACAAAGGGAAGCATAGCCGAGAGCTGCCCAGTGACACAAGCCTACCAGATGAGCTAAACTACTTTTATGCTTGCATCGAGGCAAATAACAAACATGCATGAGAGCACCAGCTGTTCCAGAAAACTGTGTGATCACGCTCTCCGCAGCCAATGTAAAACCTCTAAATAGGTCAACATTTTCAACCTCTCCAAGTCTGTAATACCAACATGTTTTAAGCAGACCACCATAGTCCGTGCCCATGAACACTAAGGTAACCTGCCTAAATGACTACCGACCTGTAGCACTCATGTCCGTAGCCATGAAGGGCTTTGAAAGGCTGGTCATGGCTCACATCAACACCATTATCCCAGAAACCCTAGACCCACTGCAATTTGCATACCGCCCCAACAGATGATGCAATCTTTATTGTACTCCACACTGCCCTTGCCCACCTGGACAAAATAAACACCTACAGTGGGGAGAACAAGTATTTGATACACTGCCGATTTTGCAGGTTTTCCTACTTACAACGCATGTAGAGGTCTGTAATTTTTATCATAGGTACACTTCAACTGTGAGAGACGGAATCTAAAACAAAAATCCTGAAAATCACATTGTATAATTTTTAAGTAATTAATTTGCATTTTATTGCATGACATAAGTATTTGATACATCAGAAAAGCAGAACTTAATATTTGGTACAGAAACCTTTGTTTGCAATTACAGAGATCATACGTTTCCTGTAGTTCTTGACTAGGTTTGCACACACTGCAGCAGGGATTTTGGCCCACTCCTCCCTACAGATCTTCTCCAGATCCTTCAGGTTTCGGGGCTGTCGCTGGGCAATACGGACTTTCAGCTCCCTCCAAAGATTTTCTATTGGGTTCAGGTCTGGAGACTGGCTAGGCCACTCCAGGACCTTGAGATGCTTCTTACGGAGCCACTCCTTAGTTGCCATGGCTGTGTGCTTCGTGTCGTTGTCATGCTGGAAGACCCAGCCACGACCCATCTTCAATGCTCTTACTGAGGGAAGGAGGTTGTTGGCCAAGATCTCGCGATACATGGCCCCATCCATCCTCCCCTCAATACGGTGCAGTCGTCCTGTCCCCTTTGCAGAAAAGCATCCCCAAAGAATGATGTTTCCACCTCCATGCTTCACGGTTGGGATGGTGTTCTTGGGGTTGTACTCATACTTCTTCTTCCTCCAAACACGGCGAGTGGAGTTAGACCAAAAAGCTCTATTTTTGTCTCATCAGACTACATGACCTTCTCCCATTCCTCCTCTGGATCATCCAGATGGTCATTGGCAAACTTCAGACAGGCCTGGACATGCACTGGCTTAAGCAGGGGGACCTTGCGTGCGCTGCAGGATTTTAATCCATGACGGCGTAGTGTGTTACTAATGGTTTTCTTTGAGACTGTGGTCCCAGCTCTCTTCAGGTCATTGACCAGGTCCTGCCGTGTAGTTCTGGGCTGATCCCTCACCTTCCTCATGATCATTGATGCCCCACGAGGTGAAATCTTGCATGGAGCCCCAGACCGAGGGTGATTGACCGTCATCTTGAACTTCTTCCATTTTCTAATAATTGCGCCAACAGTTGTTTCCTTCTCACCAAGCTGCTTGCCTATTGTCCTGTAGCCCATCCCAGCCTTGTGCAGGTCTACAATTTTATCCCTGATGTCCTTACACAGCTCTCTGGTCTTGGCCATTGTGGAGAGGTTGGAATCTGTTTGATTGTGTGTGGACAGGTGTCTTTTATACAGGTAACGAGTTCAAACAGGTGCAGTTAATACAGGTAATGAGTGGAGAACAGGAGGGCTTCTTAAAGAAAAACTAACAGGTCTGTGAGAGCCGGAATTCTTACTGGTTGGTAGGTGATCAAATACTTATGTCATGCAATAAAATGCAAATTAATTAATTAAAAATCATACAATGTGATTTTCTGGATTTTTGTTTTAGATTCCGTCTCTCACAGTTGAAGTGTACCTATGATACAAATTACAGACCTCTACATGCTTTGTAAGTAGGAAAACCTGCAAAATCGGCAGTGTATCAAATACTTGTTCTCCCCACTGTATGTGAGAATGATATTCAATGACTGCAGCTCAGCGTTCCCTCTTTTACACTGCTACTCTGTTATCATCTATGCATAGTCACTTTAATAACTCCACATGTACACATTACCTCAACTAACCGGTGCACATCGACTCTGTACCGGTACCTTGTGTAGTCTCGCTATTGTTATTTTACTGCTGCTCTTTAATTACTTGTTACTTTTATTTCTTATTCATATATATATATATATATATATTTTTTTTTTTTAAACTATTGTTGGTTAGGGCTTGTAAGTAAGCATTTCACTGTAATTGTATTCAGAGCATGTCACTAATAAAATTTGATTTGACTAGAATACAGTATATAAACTCAGCAAAAAAATCCCTTTTTCAGGACCATGTCTTTCAAAGATAATTCATAAAAATCCAAATAACTTCACTGACAAGTCGTGGTTTTGTCTCACCAGTGGTGATGGTCGGATTCGTGTTTATCATCGAAGGAATGAGCATTACACCGATGCCTGTACTCTGGAGCGGGATCGATTTGGAGGTGGAGGGTCCGTCATGGTCTGGGGCAGCGTGTCACAGCATCACCGAAACTTGCTGTCATTGCAGGCAATCTCAATGCTGTGCGTTACAGGGAAGACATCCTCCTCCCTCATGTTGTACCCTTCCTCCAGGCTCATCCTGACATGACCCTACAGCATGACAATGCCACCAGCCATACTGCTCGTTCTGTGCGTGATTTGATGCAAGACAGGAATGTTAGGGTTCCGCCAACACGGATCTCAATCCCGTCTGGGACCTGTTGGATCGGAGGGTGAGGGCTAGGGCCCTTCCCCCCAGAAATGTCCAGGAACTTGAAGGTGCCTTGTTGGTAGTGGGGTAACATCTCACAGCAAGAACTGGCAAATCTGGTGCAGTCCATGAGGAGATGCACTGCAGGGCTTAATGCAGCTGGTGGCCACACCAGATACCGACTGTTACTTTTGACCCCCTTTGTTCAGGGACACATTCTATTTCTGTAAGTCACATGTCTGTGGAACTTGTTCAGTTTATGTCTCAGTTGTGCGAATCTTATGTTCATACAAATATTTACGTTAAGTTTGTGATGTGTATGCTGAGGAACTTGGAAGATTGCCCCCTTCTCCACTGCGGCCTCGATGTGAGTGTATTACATCCGCTGTCCATGATCAGCTCCTTTGTTTACGTTGAAGTTACTTTCCTGACACCACTCCGCCAAAGCCCTCACCCCCCCGTTGGATGTTTCATCGTTGGTAATCAGGCCTACTACTTGTCATCTGCCAACTTGATTGAGTTGGAGGCGTGCATGGCCACACAGGAAGTACAAGTACGGGAGGGGGCTGAGCAGGCACCCCTGTGGGGCCCGTGTTGAGGATCAGCGTAGTGGGGGTGTTATTACCTACCTTCACCACCCGGGGGCAGCCCATCAGGAAGTCCAGGACCCAGTTGCACAGGGCGGGGTGCAGACCCAGGGCGTAATAAGCTTGGAGGGTACCAAGGCCTGTAAGGCTGAGCTGTAGGAAAAAATATAGTCTTTCTTACATAGGTATTCCTCTTATCCAGATGGTATGCAAATTGCAGTGGATCTAGTGTGAAGAGATCCTTAACTATCCTGAAATAATTCAGAAAAAGACAGACACAAAGTAGGGGGGAAAGGGAAGGGATTTTATTTTTTGGGGTTTACTTTTTGATTAGACCAATTAAAGCAGTGCTTTAGTTCCTTCTTTTTTTTTAAGTCAAATTGAATCAAGTCTGGACATGTGGCATAATTTCATATTCATTGGTGACAGTAAACAAATGGGATAAATTAAAAGCCAATTTGTTGAGAAACCCTTGAGTTTCAAATTTAGGACAAAGAGACTTATACATGTATGAATCATTAACAGAAACCAACAGAACACATATTTGTTCTTTAAAAAAAAATGTCAGTGCATTTAAACACACAGATCAAAACAAAAGGCAGATGAAAACAGGTTGACAATAACATAGGGCCAAATTCAATTATCTTCTGGCAGAAGAACAGCAGATAATTGAAGGTGGTTTTAAGATACACATTTTTGGTCAATGAATAACATTACCTAATCACAAAATATAAATCAATGTTGATCAACAACATAATTTCGCAATGTTGGGTTAAAATGTAGGCACAATCAAGTCGAACAACTCAATGCAGGGCACGTTTTCCAGACAGATCATAAGTAGTCCTGGGGAAAAAAGAAATTCCAATGGAGACTATTCATTGAAATAGTGGTTTTAAGCCAGGTTTGGGGTCAATCTGTCTGGGAAACCAGCCCCCAGTGGCTCTATTCAGGCTGTAGCACACCTGGAAACTTAAAATGTAACAATTCACACATATCGAAGTCTCCTCAAAAGGTCAAATGTAAGCTAAGTTTTTTTTGCACAGCGCATTTTTTTGCCCTACACTGTGCACAATACAAAATAAAAAACATGTGCAAGATTACTGACATTACACAGTGAAGGGGTATTGACAAATGCTATAGGCAGATTCTTTTTTACAAAAATATTCAGTATTTGAAGTCAAGACATGTCCTTAGCATGACTTATACATTCAGTGTTATTACTAAAAATACTTTATAAAGCAGGTTTAAAAACACCCTGCTAAATGTACATATGCTACAAGTATTTTTACACATTTCATTATTTACATGGCTCTTTTTCTTTAACTTATTTCAAGCTCGTGAGCTCCGTTTTGTCGTCTCTAAGATGGCCATTACAGTTCCCATTCTGCAAAGAAAATAAAAGACGGCCTCCCCTCAAATTAGAACCTAGAGGGAGATAGTCAATTAACCACCCACTGATAAAAGGGCCTCTCAGCCTGTAACTTATAAAAACTATTTTGATTGCAGTGCAAGAAGAGTAGGGTGTAGGAAGCAGTGAGTATCTGGAGATTGCTTCTGGAGACTTTAAATGTAAACAGATCCACACTGGCCTTGCGCCTAACGTCCTCTGTGCCACGTTATGCACTTCTCTCAACGTTGCACTTCCTTGTAAGAAACTGCCACACAGCAAACAGGGCCATGGCATAGGAGATCGAGGTTGTGAAACGTACAGTTCCACGTTCCTGTTGAATCTGGCCCTCCTCTGCATTGTTTACTGTGTGGGGTTTCAGTAGGGAAGGAGATAGTTTGAAAGTGGCTAATAGCAGTACTGATTGCGTTGGAAAAAAAGTCACCCAGAGGACCAAATTCTCTGTGCCACGCAAGCCAACGTGGTTGATATGGCACTGGTAACCACGTCAGACATACAAGGGAGAGATGGTGAAAAAGAATTACAGCAAGAGACATTGGTTTGGTTAAGACAAAACTGACTCATTGATTAATAACCACATCACAAATAGACAAAATAATTGTATGATAGAGCTGCAGGCCTTGGACCAGAACAACTGCCATAGTGCAGAGCGCACAGCGCAATAAAAAAGTACAGGAGTTGAACATCCAAGGCCTGTGTGCCATGGCCTCTACACTTCAGTTTGAGGTTATACTTGTGACCTGTACTCACTACTACAGCGGATTCCCTCCTGAAAGATAGCTCTGGTTTCCCTGCAGAACAGCGGATTTTACATCCCCCCAAACCCAGAGGGAAAACAGTAAGTCAAACTAAAAAAAATGCTACTATTGTAGATTGTGCTTCAGGCAGCACTAGGTTGTCAGAGGTGAAATCCTTAATGATTAACAGAACTTAACGTGCCAAAGAATTACCGGTCCACAGAAATGGACTGTGAATGAGACTGCATTAACATGTTATGACTAACAGTATCCAACCCTACCGTTTGGGAAGAAAAGCCCACCGACTTGCTATAACGGCCAACAAAAAAAACAACAAAACAAAAAAACAGAGCACGAATACAAAGGATATCCAGTTCATCGTTAGTGACAGAAACAGACTCCAATGAGAGCATTCTCCCCCACCAACAAGGCTGCAGCGCTGTAATACCTGTGGTTCTCAAAAAGAAGAAAGAAAAAGAAAGGGTGACAAACATCTGCAGAGATTTCCCTACAACATGCCTACCACCCTTCGAACACCTCAATCTAAAAGAGCCAAAAGTATATTACAACGCTGGGGCGTTCAAGGCAGGTAGGAGCCTTCGTTCACACGTTGGCTTTGAGAGGTCAGGTTATGGGAGTCCATCTCTAGGCATGCACCTTGAGGAGGCTCTTCAGCTGGAAGGCCATCATCTCCCTGCTGTCACGAGTACCCATGGGGACCCAGTGGCTGGGGGGCTTGGGCAGCACGCTGGGGGAGGGTGGCTCGCTGAACTTGGCCCCTGCATAGCTCGGGCCGCCACACTGGGTGGCCAGAAGTGTGTTCAGGTGAGACACAGCGCCTTCCCAATTCTGATCGTAGGCGTTGGCAAAACGGACAGAAGTGTTTTTCTTCTCAGCAGACGCGGCCAGCCGCGCCTCTGGAAACCAGGGGTAGGCTGCGCCCTTGCGGTGGCCATGTTGGTAAGGACCTCCCGCTGCCCCCGAGGATGCTACGGTTGTCACTCCATTCTGATCGCGGACAACTCTCTGCTTGGCCCGGCCCAGCTGATGGTTCTTCTTGGGCAATGGGCGCTCTGGGTGGGACACTGGAATGTTGTACCTCTCTCCACCTCCCATACTGTACTTTCCAGACTATGTGTCACCTGAAGGAGGAATACATTTAAATTAAGAAACAAAACAAAAACATTGAAGCAATTCATTTCTAACATTTACAATTTAGTTATCCAAAACTTACAAGTGGCTTGCTCAAGGGCATACAGATGTTTCACCTATTCAACACAGGGATTCGAACCAGCGGCAGTCCAACGCTCTTAATGCTAAGCTAACGTTACCTGCAGCCCAACAATTAAACATGACAATTGTCCCCTGTTGACAACATTGCTTTAACAATATGATTTAAAAAAATATATATAATATATATATATATATGTGTAGTTCATATTTGAGACGGGAAAAATATAATGAGACGGGCAAAATATAATTAACAGACTGCTGGAACAAATGTGCATTACTGAAGTTACTTCAATGAGCTCAATTTGGCTACGTGCAAAAGATCAGCCCTTCCCCCACCCGACAGCAAAAACAGTGTAGCAGCCAATGCCTACCTCTTTGTTGTTAGAAAGTTGAATGTGCAGAGATGTTTCCTTCTTAATTTTTCCTTTCCAATTGGGCTCCAGGTCCTCGAAGTAGTCTTCGGTCTACTTCTCGCTGCACTTTTAGGTCCAGCAAGATCTGGAGTTGTCATGTGCCAATGAGCGTCGTTTTCCCGTGAAGCCGAGTAGAACATCAATTCACTTCAGCGCACGAAAATGCTCAAAGAAGCCGATCTAAACAACAATTATTATTTTTTAGAAATACTTCGGGTAAAATAGAACGACACTGCTCCAAGTATGTAAACTGTTGTTACAAATTGAGAATGGTGGCAGTTTTCATGTAACAAACATGCATCTTCACAAAGCTAACTACATTCCACAAACTGTCTGGTAAAATTCATAAACTGGTAGCAACATAATGCATATTGGTTTACTGGAAAATAAAGCAGGTGGCTAACTAGCGTCCATGTTTATCTATGTAAAGCCACCACGTAAACAGCGAATAATGCTTTCACTTGCATGGAAGACTGCGAACGTCGTCAACTAACGTTACGTTAGCTTGGTGTAGAAATAGAGTGATTGATGTTCAATCGATCGATGGATGTTCACTTTAGCTGATTATTTTTTTTTTAAATACACCTAGATTAACCGTAATTTGTGCTTGTTAACATTACTAAAGTGAAATGTATTCAGGGTTCTTATTATCATTGTAAGTAAATAGCCGTCTATCTAGGTCACTTCTCTGGCAACAAAACAAAGAACGCCACTCATAAGTCATATGGCGTCACAAATTCTAGCTAAATTAACACCGGCTCTTACCGACTTCCTCAGGCTTAGTTGGTAAAAGCCCTTTGTCAGAGATTGTTGAATTGACGTCTGAACGCTCTGAATGTAGAAATTGCTATATCTAGAAATGTGTGTATATCTCTATTCCCTCTCGACTGTCTGATTTGCAACAAAATGGAAGCTGGGGCAGGTATATGTAGCTGCGCAAGCTGAGCTCTGACCAATCACAACAACTCTGTCACCGAAGGACCAATCGGAGAGGCGATTCACAGACGCATTCACGTCTGTTGCCAGACAGTTGACGCGAAAAGACAAACCTCCCACCCTAGGTTTCCTTTGTTGAGGGTATTTCCATGAAGAAGTGGTAAAGCATCAAGAAAACCACCATTTAGATTAAAATAAAATAAAACAGATCGACATGTATGTGTCTTTCAAGCCTGACATTCAATAGCCGCTGCTTCGGCAAAAGCTAATACTGGGGTTCCAAATGAACAATTGACAAAATATGTCATGATATGTAGACCTACATTACTAAATCATTTGAGTAGCCTACAATAACCAGGTTTCCATACAACCTTTTTATGCTAAACTGTTGGCTAGAGTGCACGTGTCACGACCAGAGTGGGCACATTCGCTATGTAATGTAAAATGTGTTGTGACAAAACCATCAGTAGAGTTGGAAATGCGATGGAACCCCGTTTAAACCCCGTATATGTTTTATTCGGTACATGGGAATTGAACAGCAAAAGTAATTTGTGTGCACTACGTCATCACGCAGTCTTTTATCAACAACAAGTCAATCTGATGGAAACAGGACTCGTGGGGAAATGCGCATATTGTTTATATGGGTTTTTTAGAATATTCGCATGAAATTCTGTTGCCAATTGGACGGAAACCTAGTTTGTGAGAGAATCTGTCAGAGATCAATTCCTTCTAAGATTATGATATGATTGGCTTCTCAATGGTTCAGTATTATGTAATCCAACTCAATAGCAGCCATGGCAATGTCTATTCCTGAATATAACAGCATTTCTTAATATATTTATAGTGGCTTGTATTTGTATTTTATTACGATATAATATGGTTTCTCTCTTATTTGAAAAAAAGAAACAACATTTAACCGGATTTCCTGTAGTAGTGGGTGGGTGGTGATTCATGGGAAAGGAAGAGAGCAGCAGCAACAGGCTTTTGCAAGACTGGGCAAATGACTGTCATCAGTTACCTGCTAACAATGGGCCCACGTCTCAGTAATTTCTCAGATATTTGCTCAAGATAGTAAAAAAGTCCCCATAGCTTATTCCCTTTATATGTTGTTCTGTATTTTGGGTTCAGGATTATTGACCATAGATCATAAAGTGAAATACCTTTTATTTGATTGTGTTACACAAAGTTGCACTCTCAATAAACCCCACCCCTAACTGCGTCACTATGGTGGCCCATATGTACATATCATTTTTTTTGTTTTGGGGCTCTATAGTCAGCCACTGTCAAGATGTAGGTCTGTTATTAACAGTATTTTCTCACTCAGTATCTGTGTGTTTCATGTTGTCTCTGTTGTTTGATAAGATACTCAAATGACATGCCCCTAAACCTGACCTAATTTTACCATTGTAAATGTTACCTAACGTTAACTTGGCTGGGAACATAGAACGACAATAGTGCAAGTCCTAACATGTTACACTAGAAACCACAAAGCTCGGATTTATAAACCGTTTCCTGCCATCATACCACTAGGTGTCAATGTGCTGCATCCTCTCTGATAATATACTATCCATTTGTACACAGTGTCTGGTTCGTTTGGGGTAATTGCATTTGCCATTGTCATGGAGCTCTCTCCAAGCCGCCTGACAGTGGCGGTTTATTTCAGGACACGTAAGGAGATCTGCCCTCATTTTACACAATTATAGGAGGATATCTTCTGTTTCCAGTGACGAGAGCAGCACCTCAGACCAGACCTCAAACAACAAACCTTTATGAGGACAATAAATATGTCTCGCCTGTGTCTGATTTCAGCTTCCATGTTTTACATCAGAGCATGTTTATAATCTGTGGTAATAGTACAGTGATAACAGTATACACTGAGTCTGACTTATTATAGAACATACTGTTCTAGATTTCGAAGGCTGGGTTTACCTGTTAAATATTTATAGCAGGTCCAAGTCTACGGGATAAAACAATTGTATAATGGTTACAAGGGATGAATTCCAACTGTGCTCGACCAACGTCTAACACTCATCTGTGTCTCTCACTGTAAAAGAGTGTTGTTGCAACATTTTGCCAGTCTATCAACCCGTATACCTTGAGTGAGTACCCAGTGTGTACTACACACCCCTGTGACAAGTCCTTGCAAAGGTTGGGCCTCCCCAGGCCAGAAGCTAAGTATGGAATTTAGGTCATTGGAAGGCTCATCTAGGTCACACAGGAGTATAGCGGAGGTACACGCAGGATGTCACATAATCCAAGTTGTCAAACTCTCCTGACATGGGAACACAAGCAATCCCTCTCACCCTATTTTGGGCAAGAGGTTGGGTGTGTTTGTGTAGAATTAATAATGACTACAAATATATTGTTTTGTGATACATACAAAGAGCTGAAAGGAAAACCAACAGGCTGTTGCAATTGCGTTTTACATTAGGTAATCTGTTGTAAGCAAATAACCAACTGTAACACAATGACTTTGACTTTGTTCCATTCATCTGAAAGGAGGGAATAGGACACGGTCAGACTACACTTTAAGTCAGGGGTCATATCCGTGCATTTTTTTCTCTCTTTCAGAGAGGCGGTGGGAGAGTGGGAGGAAATTTGATCTTGAGACATCACTCAGCAATATGGCCATAAAAGTATGAAACCTGGCCTGAAGCTATTTCTCATTGAATGTATAAGGAGAAGATACTTTTTGTATTTGGTTCTAGGTTCGGAGACTAATGTTATTTAGCTTATTGTATAACATTTAAAATCATTCAATTAATAACCATAAAAGGTATAGTAGGTGCCAAATGCTGAGCTTGTGCACCTGTTGAGACAATGCCAGAAAAGAAAAAGTGGAGGGGCTTAGCTGCCTGCTTGTAATCAGATTTCCTCCCTCTTCCCAGCCAAATTGGTCAGGTCACTGACAGGGCAGTGAAGAGGAGGATAGTATACTGCCTTTACATCAGACATGGTCGGCTCTAGTGAGTGGGTCAATGCCGGACCAAACCATCTTTTTCATTCTAAATGTGTTCAATGTATTGTATAACGTGTGTTGTAAAGCTAAAATAGTAAAACATGAATTATTTCAGATTGCTTATGGGCAAATTAGCTCTTAGAACCTGAATAGAATATATTAACATGTTATTAATTTAATATGTCCTAATTGACAGTTTCTTAACTTTGATAGGCTAATAAAGTATTGTAATTTCCTTCCCTGTGGGATTTAAAAAATGTATTATTTCTAGGCAACAGTACGCAACAAACTTCTGCTCGCCTCAATCATGCCACTTCCCCTACAAACCTTTACCATTCTTGAGTTCCTCCAATTGGTATAGTAGTTGTTACATATAGTTTTTCTTCACTAACTGGTTGTTAGTTAGTGTCGCCCCCTATTGCTTTAAAAAAACATTACATCCTGGTTGTCTCATCGTGCATGACCATAATTTAGATGATGTTGTCACAGTAAAAACTCAGTGTCACTGTGAAAATTATTTCTGTATTGAGTAATATGCAGGAAATACAACTTTTGCACAACGAGGGAATCTTGACACAATCATGCCACAAGGGATGAGCATAAAGAACAGATCATATTCAATTGGGGTTTCGAGCTCTCAGTTGTATAAAAAAAAAATGGTACCATACTGAATAAAGGCTGCAGTACTTTAGAATCAGTGAAAAGTCTATTATTATCAACCCCTGTGGAGTAAACACAATATTTCATAGCACTTAACAGGCAATTTCTGCATCACTATTGGCTGGTTTGTGGCTAGCCAGAGGTCACAGTCTCTGTCTTTTCTGTTCTTTAACCTTGTTTCTTCACACATCCTGAAACACAGCTCACTCTCACAGTGAGTGCTCTGTCTCCTCCCTAGGCACCATTTGAACTTTTAATGCGCAAATGGCATTGACAAAAGGCAGAAAACATGAACATGTTAGTACTTCAGGGACTGCAAACGGTAGCGTTTACTGCATATTGGGGAAATGAATAAATGTATAAATATATTGGAGAAATGGAAAGGTGAGGTTGGAGAGATGGGGGGGGGTAGCCAACCTCTCCATTCATGAGTATTGTATGTGTTAGGAGGACATTATTTAAGACATTACAGAGCGATGGCCCGCCCTGAAATAAATCTCTTATGACCATTAATCATGGCCTGTACGACTTTAGAACCTGTAGAATTTGTAAATGTAAACATGGATAGTAAAATGTAATGCTCAGCTCCTAAATGTGTAATCTATCTCAGGTGACATAAATGTATGGCTTCCCTTTCTTTTTGACTTCATCCTTCCCCAAGCAGTTTCAGTATATTCTCATCGTAGACCAGTGTCTCACTCTCTCTCACTCATTCACTGACTGTTTCTGGTGAGTGGAGATAGGTGGAACTCACTGGCTGAGGTCATCAGTTTGGTCTATCTTCCTCCTACACCACAGCAGAACTAACAGAAAAGAATCCACACCTGCCTTTATTCTTTTAGACTATGATGAGTCCATTCCCAACAATACAGAGTTACCGACCCTTTTTTTCAAATTTCCGCCTAAAATGACATACCCAAATCTAACTGCCTGTAGCTCAGGACCTGAAGCAAGGATATACATATTCTTGATACCATTTGAAAGGAAACACTTTGAAGTTTGTGGAAATGTGAAATTAATGTAGGAGAATATAACACATTAGATCTGGTAAAAGATAATACAAAGGAAAAAAACATGCATTTTTTTCCATCATCTTTGAAATGCAAGAGAAAGGCCACAATGTATTATTGCAGTTTAGGCACAATTTATGTTTTGGCCTATAGATGGCAGCAGTGTATGTGCAAAGTTTTAGACGGATCCAATGAACCATTGCATTTCTGTTCAAAATGTTCAAGTATCAAGTCTGCCCAAATGTGACTAATTGGTTTATGAATGTATTTTCAAGTTCATAACTGTACACTCTCCTCAACCAATAGCAGGGTATTTGTTCACTGTAATAGCTACTGTAAATTGGACAGTGCAGTTAGATTAACAAGAATGTAAGCTTTCTGCTCATATCAGATATGTCCATGTCCTGGGAAATGTTCTTGTTACTTCCAACCTCATGCTAATCACATTAGGGCACTTTAGCGCAACCATCCCGCGGGGGGGGGGGGACACCGATCATGTAGAGTTTAAAAAGCATGAAAAATTTGCTAAATAAAAAAAGGAAATATTAACACAAAATAATCATAATGAGGCTATATACAAGGAATACCACTAACGAGTCAATGCGTAGGAGTATGAGGTAGTTGGGGTAAATGAGGTGTGCGACTGTCACACCCTGGCCTTAGTTATCTTTGTTTTCATTATTATTTTAGTTAGGTCAGGGTGTGACATGGTGTAGTATGTGTTTTTGTATTGTCTAGGGTGTTGTATGGTTTAGGGGGTTAAGTAGAGTAGATGGTTTAGTGTTCAGTGTAGGTGTCTAGGAAAGTCTATGGTTGCCTGAATTGGTTCTCAATTAGAGACAGCTGGTTATTGTTGTCTCTGATTGGGAGCCATATTTAAGGCAGCCATGGGCTTTAGCTGGTTGTGGGTAATTGTCTATGTGTAGTGTTTGTGTCAGCACTATTTATATGTATAGCTTCACGGTCGTCAGTTTGTTATTTTGTTAGTTTGTGTATAGTTGTTCGTTTCTTGGTTTTTCTCTCTTCTTTAATAAAATATGTATTTTGCACACGCTGCGCCTTGGTCCAATCTCTCTCAAGAAGACGATCGTGACAGCGACCGTACTCTGAAAATATTCAGCCCTCTTCACTTTTTCCACATTTTATTACGTTAGTCTTATTCTAAAATGAAGAAAGAAAATACAATTTCCTCAATCTACACACAATACCCTACACTGACAAAGTGAAAACAGGTTTTAAAAAATACCTTATTTACACAAGTATTCAGACCCTTTGCTATGAGACTCGAAATTAAGCTCAAGTGAAACCTGTTTCCATTGATCATCCTTGAGATTTTCCTCCAACTTGACTGGTGTCCACCTGCGATAAATGTAATTGTTTGGACATGATTTGGGAAGGCACACACCTGTCTGTATAAGGTCCAACAGTTGACAGTGCATGTCAGAGCATAAACCAAGCTATGAGGTTGAAGAAATTGTCCATAGAGCGCCGAGACAGGATTGTGTCGAGGCACAGATCTGGGGAAGGGTACCAAAACATTTCTGCAGCATTGAAGGTCCCCAAGAACACAGTGGCCTCCATCATTCTTAAATGGAAAAAGTTTGGAACAACCAAGACTCTTCCTAGAGCTGGCCACCCGGCCAAACTGATCAATCGGGGGAAAAGGGCCTTGGTTAGGTAGGTTTCTAAGAACCCGATGGTCACTCAGACACAGCTCCAGAGTTCCTCTGTGGAGATGGGAGAACCTTCCAGAAGGACAACCATCTCTTAGCACTCTGCCAACCAGGCCTTTATGGTAGAGCGGCCAGACAGAAGACACTCCTCAGTAAAGCCCGCATGGAGTTTGCCAAAAAGCACCTAAAGACTCTCAGACCATGAGAAACAGAATTCTGAGTAGTCTTTTGAGGTTTGTTTTTCCCTGCTGTTTTTACCACTTTGTGGAGTTTCTTTGTATTTTGGAGGATATCCATTTTGTGCCTCTTGGCTTTATTTTTGGACGTGGTGGATTTATATTCTTTGCCATGAAGATCTTGTCCTTTTATTAAACCACCATTTCTAGTACTGCTGAGTCTGCCTCATCTTCTGGGTTCTGCCGACTATTAGTGACTGTTTCTCTCACCGGGTCCTGACAAACACTGAGCCATTAAAATGAACCCAGAGGCAGCCAGTACCCAGGACTTTTTTCCCATGCTGTCCCACCACGAGGGGACTGTCCAACGTCACGAAGCTGCTCTGGTTCAGCAAGAGGCCTTACTGGCTGGACATTCTCAACTTCTGTCGGAGATGATGACTTCCATAAAACAGATTTCTGATCAATTTTCCCCTGCAACCGCTTCTGCTCCAGTTCATCAGATTCAAGTGCCCGTGGCAGTTAACCCCCTGGCTGAACCTTGTCTGCCGCCTCCCCAACGGTTCTCAGGTGATCCGAGTGTTTGTAAGGGGTTTTTCACCCAATGTTCTCTCTCCTTCGAGCTGCAACCCTCGTCGTTTCCCACCGACCGGTCCAAGATAGCATATATCATCACCCTGCTGTCGGAAAAAGCCCTAGCCTGGGCTACTGCTGTGTGGGATGCCCAAAGTCCCTGCTGTGCCAGCTACTCTACCTTTGCTGAAGAATTCAAGCGAGTGTTTCAAGATCCCACCAGGGGTCCTGACTCAGCCAAACAGCTCCTGACTCTCAGCCAAGGTCGGCGCAGCGTGACGGACTATGCCATCCAGTTCCGCACGGTGGCAGCAGCGAGTGGCTGGAACGACGAGGATCTCACAGTGTGTTTTTTGAAGGGTCTTTCCGACACCATCCAAGATGAACTGGCCACTCGGGAACCACCGGACAACCTCGAGTCCCTGATCAAGTTGGCTTCACGTATAGACCAGCGTCTGAGAGAGAGAGAGCTCAACCGTAGATCTCTCACCCTAGCTCCTATCGGTCCCAGCTCCGAGTCTCCACCTTTATCCTCGCTGACTCCACCGGAATCCATGCAGGTTGGACGCATCTCCCAGGTTGAGAGAGACCGCCGGATAAGGGAGCGATGCTGTCTATATTGCGGCAAACCGGGCCATTTCCTCTCCACGTGTCCCGGGCTCCAGGGAAAACGCACTCTCCCGTGCAGGCCTGGGAGGACTGTAACGGGAAACATAACCTCCTCCCATCCATCCAACTCCCGCCTGCTTATTCCAGTTACCCTTTCCTGGGACAACCACGAGCTTCCCCTTCAAGCCTTGGTAGACTCTGGAGCCGCAGGTAACTTCATGGATGGTGTTTGGGCGAAGGAGAATGGCGTTCCCTCTGAACCTCTTAGTGACCCCATAAGGGTTACTACGTTGGATGGAAGCCCTTTGGGATCTGGACTTGTCACTCGTGTCACTACCCCCTTGCGACTTTCAGTTTCCCAACACCAGGAAGTGATGAACTTTCATCTGACCTCGTGTTCAGAGTTCCCTCTCGTCCTTGGATACCCCTGGCTTCACAGCCATAACCCTCACATCGACTGGTCTGTGGGCACTATCAAGCAGTGGGGTCCTACGTGCCAAGCCACTTGTATCTTCCCTAGTTCCCCGAGTTCCCCTCCCGAGTCTCTAGAATCCATCGACCTGTCCCGAGTTCCCGAGTGTTACCATGACCTCAAACCGGTATTTAGCAAACAGAGGGCCACCAAACTACCACCCCATAGACCTTACGATTGCCCCATCGACCTGTTTCCGGGCACCTGCCCCCCCAGGGGTCGGATCTTTTCCCTATCTCCTCCCGAACGAGCTGCTATGGATACCTACATCAAGGACGCTCTGGCAGCAGGCCTCATGCGTCCATCCACCTCGCCGGCGGGAGCAGGGTTTTTCTTTGTGGCCAAAAAAGACGGTGGATTACGACCTTGCATCGACTACCGGGGACTTAATGCCATAACCGTCCGTAACCGCTACCCGCTACCCCTTATGGCCACAGCCTTTGAGCTGCTCCAGGAAGCAGTGGTCTTCACTAAGCTTGACCTACGGAACGCATACCATCTTGTGCGGATCAAACCCGGTGACGAGTGGAAGACCGCTTTCAACACGCCTACTGGTCACTACGAATACTTGGTGATGCCCTTCGGCCTGACCAACGCCCCGGCTGTGTTCCAAGCGCTCATAAACGATGTGCTTAGGGATATGCTTAACAATTTCGTGTTTGTTTACTTGGATGACATCCTCATCTTTTCGAGCTCCCTTCAAGAACACACTAAGCATGTCAGACAAGTGCTCAAACGCCTCCTAGACAGCCATTTGTACGTTAAGCCGGAAAAGTGTGAATTCCATTCCTCTCGAGTACAATTCCTGGGATTTGTAGTGGAACCCGGTCGAGTCCAGATGGACCCCAAGAAGGTAGGGGCGGTAGCGGATTGGCCCACCCCCAAGTCCGTTAAGGAAGTTCAGCGTTTCCTGGGCTTCACTAACTTTTACCGCAAGTTCATCAAGAACTTCAGCTCGGTGGCAGCCCCTCTCTCAGCTGTAACCAAGGGTGGCAACACAAGGTTTCTGTGGGGAAGAGAAGCTGAGACGGCCTTCCAAGGACTCAAGCAGCGCATCCTCTCTGCTCCCATCCTGACACTACCGACGGCGGATTAACCTTTTGTGGTGGAGGTAGACGCATCAGAGGTTGGTGTTGGAGCAGTCCTGTCTCAGAGGGGGGAAGACAAGAGGCTTCATCCTTGCGCCTTCTTCTCTTACCGGCTTACCCCGGCCGAGAGGAATTACGATGTGAGGGATCGTGAACTCCTAGCGGTTAAGATGGCATTGAAGGAATAGAGACACTGGCTCGAGGGGGCTTATCAACCATTTCAAGTGCTTACGGACCACAAAAATCTGGAGTATATCCAGCAGGCGACGCGGTTGAACTCCAGACAAGCTCAATGGTCTCTTTTCTTCAGCCGATTCCAGTTTATCCTCACCTATAGACCCGGGTCGAAGAATCTCAAACCGGACGCCTTGTCACGAGTCTACTCTCCTGCCATTCGAGAAGATACTGACATGACTGTTCTTCCTGCCGCTAAGATCGTGGCTCCAATCTCGTGGCAAGTTGAGGATACCGTGAGACAAGCTCAAGCCATCGAACCGGGTCCTAAGGGAGGTCCTGCCAATCGGTTGTTTGTTCCCAAGGCAGCAAGATCCCAAGTCCTTCTGTGGGGGCACTCCTCTCGCCTCACCTGTCACCCGGGCGTAGGTCGCACCTTGGAGTTCATTCAGCGTAAGTTCTGGTGGCCCACCATAAGAGAAGACGTTGCCACTTTCGTCAAGGCCTGTCCCGTGTGCTGCCAGGGCAAATCTTCTCACCTCCGCCCTCAAGGACTCCTTCACCCTTTATCTATTCCCCACCGACCCTGGTCCCATATCTCGTTGGACTTTATTACTGGCCTTCCTCCGTCCCATGGTAATACTACTATCCTAGTCATCATCGACAGGTTTTCTAAGGCGGCCAGGTTTGTTCCCTTGACCAAATTACCTTCTGCCAAGGAAACAGCTGAGTTGGTGATTAACCATGTGTTCCGAGTCTTTGGCATTCCGCAAGATATGGTTTCCGACAGAGGTCCCCAGTTCGCCTCAAGGTTTTGGAAGGCCTTCTGCCAACTCATAGGGGCCACGGCCAGTTTATCTTCAGGCTACCATCCGGAGTCCAACGGCCAAACCGAGAGGATGAATCAGGAGCTGGAAACCACCCTCAGATGGGTTTCCAACAACCCGTCCACATGGTCATCCTTCATTGTTTGGGCCGAGTACGCGCACAACACCTTGTGCTCCTCCTCCACTGGTATATCCCCGCACGAGTGTCAGTTTGGCTATGCTCCTCTATTGTTCCCGGACCAGGAGGCAGAAGTCAGAGTGCCTTCAGCCTCGAGGTTCATCAGACGCTGTCGGCTCACGTGGAAGAAGGCCCGTCTTAATCTTCTGCGTTCCTCACAGCAGTACCAGCGACAAGCCAACAGACGTCGCCGTCCCGGTCCTACCCTGTACCCCGGCCAGAGAGTATGGCTCTCAACAAAGAACTTACCGCTACGGGTGGAGTCTCGTAAGCTGAACCAGAGATTCATCGGTCCCTTTAAGATTGCCAGGAGAGTCAATCCCGTTACTTTTCGCCTGCACTTACACAGATCCCTTAAGATCAATCCAACATTTCACATTTCTTTATTAAAACCTGTTGTTTTTTCTCCCCTTATCCCGGCAGGCAGACCTCCCCCTCCGCCCCGTGTCATCGGAGGCCAGTCGGCTTATACCGTCCACCGGATACTGGATTCCCGCCGGGTGCAGCGGTCCTGGCAGTATCTGGTGGACTGGGAAGGCTACGGTCCCGAGGAGCGCTCCTGGGTTCCTGCCAAGGACATACTGGACCCTGACCTCATTCGTCAGTTCAGGGCCCTCCACCCTGAGAAGGCTGGTAGGAACGTCAGGAGCCGTTCCTAGGAGGGGGATTCTGTCAGGTTTTGGCCAGGACTGTTCAGGTTTTGGTCACTAGATGTCCCCATTGCACCTTTTTTGTACCTTTTGTTTTTTCCTTGCTCTAATTATTGTTTGCACCTGTGTGTCGTTCCCTTGTTAGTATTTAAACCCTGTGTGTTCCTCAGTTCTTTGCTCAGTGTTTGTATGTTAGCACCCAGCCCCAGCCTTGTTGTGAACATATTTCTCTTATTGGATTTTCCAGAGGTTCTCTGGTTTAGTGCTTGTGTATTTTTGAGTAGTCTTTTGAGGTTTGTTTTTCCCTGCTGTTTTTACCACTTTGTGGAGTTTCTTTGTATTTTGGAGGATATCCATTTTGTGCCTCTTGGCTTTATGTTTGGACGTGGTGGATTTATATTCTTTGCCTGAAGATCTTGTCCTTTTATTAAACCACCATTTCTAGTACTGCTGAGTCTGCCTCATCTTCTGGGTTCTGCCGACTATTAGTGACTGTTTCTCTCACCGGGTCCTGACACAATGAGCCATTAAAATGAACCCAGAGGCAGCCAGTACCCAGGACTTTTTATCTGCAGAGAAGAATAGGAGAAACTCCCCAAATACAGGTGTGCCAAGCTTTTAGGGTCATACCCAAGAAGATTTTAGGCTCTTATCGCTGCCAAAGGTGCTTCAACAAAGTACTAAGTAAAGTGTCTGAATACTTTTGTAAATGTGATATTTCATGTTTTTTATTTTTAAAACATTTGCAAAAAATGTCTAAGAACCTGTTTTTGCTTTGTCATTATGGAACATTGTGTGTAGATTGATAGGGGAACAAACGAATCAATTTTAGAATAAGGCTGTAACATAACAAAATGTGGAAAAAGTCAAGGGATAATGCTGTCGGATTTGGTACCTCGTTGCATGTTTTAAAGTGACTGTTTAGAATGTATATGTCTGTGTAAGTTTTGTTGCCTTGTTGCAGTGTCACAACTCAGTTGGCACAGTATGTTTCAACATTTGTGCTGACATTTACGCCAATGTCTCTGTGGACCAGTGGAGGCTGGTGGGAGGAGCTACAGGAGGACGGCTGGTAAGGAATAAACAGAACGGAGTCAAACATGTGGTTTCCATATGTTTGATGTATTTGATACCGTTCCATTGATTCCATTCCAGCCATTACAATGAGCCCAAAAGGCAGAAGGCATGAACATGTTAGTACTTCAGGGACTGCAAACGGTCAGACATCAGTCTCTCTCTCTCGCTCTCTCTCCCTCACTCACTCTCACTCAAGTCACCGACTGGTTCTGGGGAGAGGAGTTAGATGGAACTCAGTGGCGCTGTAGCCGAGATCACCAGTTTGGTCTGTCTTCCTCCTACACCACAACAGAACTGACAGAAAAGCATCCACCCAAGGTAAGCACCTGCCTTTATTCTTGTATTATTTTATACTACGATACAGTCCACCCCACACAGGGCAAAAACACTACCTTGTGGTTTCTGAGCATCATAGAGCAAATCATTATTTGCACAATATGTTTGAAACCTGTTATGAGGAAAATGCTGAACGTGAGAGCATGATTGTTAGGTTCTGAAGCACAAAGCATGCTCTCCTTAGGATTTTGCATGTATATAGATGTTAGATGATGCTGTCTGATGTTCAGTCTGTGACCCAGAACAGTCTGTGACCCATGTGTTCTGTTTTTAATAGCATTTATGAATTGGTACCTCATTGCATGTTTTAAAGTGACTGTTTAAAACATCAGTCTGTGAAAGTCTTCTTGCCTTGTGGCAGTGTCACAACTCAGTTGACACACTAGGTTTCAACATATTTTTGAAATGTCTCTGTGGTCATACTGTAAATCTAAGATATTACCCATGAGTCCTTACTCAGTAATAGGTATTGTGTACTTTGCATTACTTAAGATATGTATGAGTGGTCCAAGTACCTTCGAGGAACAGAAAAGTAGTCTACTGTGAACTGTCAATCAAAAAATATTTCAGGTCCACACAGAGAGAGGAAGCCTAAGGTGGTGTAATAAGCAGATTGCATATACTCGGCCGTCATCTCCCTCAAGCAGATTTAGAAATATTGTCACTAAAGTCAATAAGGGTCTCTGTAAAAAGTAATTTACTTCCTATTTCTCCAGCCCCCATATTCCGAAATGTACTTTTCATAAAGCAGACATTTGTGATGGAAAAAATAATAATGATGATCATTCAGAACCTCATAAAATGAAAACAAAATGTAAGCAAAAAGTGGGGCACTGGTGCAATGCCGTAAAAAAGTGACCTATTTGTCTGGTTATGAATGTCCTATTTCTATAGACACAGCAGGGCCGTAACTAGAGTTCGAGTTTTAGTGAGGTTCTTTTTGAAAGTTGAAGCTCATTGACTGCATTTCTATACAATTTAAAAACTTTAAAAGGCTATTTGGAGAACAGAAAAAAAACGAACAAAAATTAACCCAACCATTATCACCTGCTGTAGGTTCAGTCACCTCGATATACGATATACAAAAAACACAAATCCAACATTTACTGAGAGCTAACTCTGCAAATAGCACTGCTGGGTGATTTAATGAGTCATAGTCAATCGATCAATAACATAATAATGTTCTTAGCAAAGGTGATCATTTTTAATGTACAATCTGTAGAAACTATGAGAATGGTTCATAACTTTTGTGAAACATCACAGCACAGTGTAAAAATATATGACAGCTAGAAATCAACTGGATGGTCTTCAAAGATAGATGGGAGGGTTAGAGGGTAGCTGAAAGCTGGGACGAAAAAAACTAAAGATAATTAATGTAAAATATACTGTCTGAAATGTATGTAGTATGTATAAACTGGAAGTGGAAGCATAAGTATTGTTGTCCATTAGTTTACTCCAAGTAGGGAAGGGTTAGGGGGGAAAAATGAATAAGGGAAAATATAAAACATATATTTAACATATACAAGGAGTACAAGGGTACAAAAACACAGTGGAAGGGTACAAAAACACAGTGGCCTCCATCAGTTTGGAACCACCAAGACTCTTCCTAGAGCAGTCCTCCCAGCCAAACTGAGCAAAAGCACCTATACACTATCCCCAAAGTCAGGGAGGTGACCAAGAACCTGATGGTCACTTTGACAGAGTTCCAGAGTACCTTTGTGGAGATGGGAGAATCTTTCAGAAAGACAACTATCTCTGCAGCGCTCCACCAATCTGGCCTTTATGATAGAGTGGCCAGACGGAAGCCACTCCTCAGTAAAAGACACGTGACAGCCCGCTTGTGTAACGGTCCTGACCTGTTTTATGTTGTTTTTGTATGTGTTTAGGTCAGGGCATGTGTTTTGGGTGGGCAGTCTATGTTATCTGTTTCTATGTTGGTTGTGGTTGCCTGGTATGGCTCTTAATTAGAGGCAGGTGTTTTGCGTTCTCCTCTAATTAAGAGTCATATTTAGGTAGGGTGTTCTCACTGTTTGTTGGTGGGTGATTGTCTCCTGTGTCGTCGAATGTATGTACCATACGGGACTGTTTGGCTGTTCGTTTATTTTGATGTCGTCTGTTTCCTGTCCGTGAGTTTACGTTTAGTTATGTAAGTTTATGTTCAGGTTTCGTCAACGTCGTTTTCTTGTTTTGTATATTTGAAGGTGTTTTGTTTCGTGTTGCCATCGTCGTGTCAAATAAAGAGATGGCATATTTCCCTAATGCTGCGTATTGGTCCACTGATCCTTCTCTCCTCTCCTCGTCCGAGGATGAGGAGAGCGACAGCCCTTACAGAATCACCCACCACGCTAAGACCAAGCGGCAAGGGAAAGCTCAACTGAGCAACAAGGACTCCTGGACTTGGGAGGAGATCCTGGATGGTAGAGGACCTTGGGCTCAGCCAGGGGAATATCGCCGTCCCAAGGAGGAGTTGGAAGCAGCGAAGGCTGAGAGGCGCTGGTATGAGGAGGCAGCGCGTCGACGCGGTTGGGAGCCCGTGAGTCAGACCCAAAAATTTCTTGGGGGGGGGCACACGAGGAGTGTGGCAAAGCCGGGTAGGATACCCGAGCCAACTCCCCGTGCTTACCGTGGAGGTAGAAGGCGTCGTACTGGTAAGACACCGTGTTATGCGGTAAAGCGCACGGTGTCCCCAGTACGCGTGCTTAGCCCAGTGCGGGCTATTCCACCTTGCCGCACTGGGAGGGCTAGGTTGGGCATCGAGCCGAGTGCCATGAAGCCGGCCCAACGTATCTGGTCTCCAGTACGTCTCCTCGGGCCGGCGTACATGGCACCAGCCTTACAGGTGGTGTCCCCGGTTCGCCTGCATAGCCCAGTGCGGGCTATTCCACCTCGCCGCACTGGCAGGGCTACGGGGACCATTCAACCTGGTAAGGTTGGGGAGGCTCGGTGCTCAAGAGCACGTGTCCTCCTTCACGGTCCGGTATACCCGGTGCCACCTCCATGTACCAGTCCTCCGGTGGCAGCCCCCCGTACCAGGCTGTCTCTCCGGGTTCTCTCTCCAGCTGTTTCCTCCTCTCCAGCGCAGCCAGTGCCTAGACCACGCACCAGGCTGTCTCTCCTTCTCCTCCCTACAGAGCCGTCCTGCCATGACCAGCCAGAGCCGTCCTGCCATGATCAGCCAGAGCCGTCCTGCCATGACCAGCCAGAGCCGTCCTGCCATGACCTGCCAGAGCCGTCCTGCCATGACCTGCCAGAGCCGTCCTGCCATGACCTGCCAGAGCCGTCCTGCTATGACCTGCCAGAGCCGTCCAGCCAGGACCTGCCAGAGCCGTCCAGCCAGGACCTGCCAGAACCGTCCAGCCAGGACCTGCCAGAGCCGTCCAGCCAGGACCTGCCAGAGCCGTCCAGCCGGGACCTGCCAGAGCCGTCCAGCCGGGACCTGCCAGAGCCGTCCAGCCGGGACCTGCCAGAGCCGTCCAGCCGGGACCTGCCAGAGCCGTCCAGCCGGGACCTGCCAGAGTCCGTCCAGCCGGGACCTGCCAGAGTCCCTCAGCCGGGACCTGCCAGAGTCCCTCAGCCGGGACCTGCCAGAGTCCCTCAGCCGGGACCTGCCAGAGTCCCTCAGCCGGGACCTGCCAGAGTCCCTCAGCCGGGACCTGCCAGAGTCCCTCAGCCGGGACCTGCCAGAGTCCCTCAGCCGGGACCTGCCAGAGTCCCTCAGCCGGGATCTGCCAGAGTCCCTCAGCCGGGATCTGCCAGAGTCCCTCAGCCGGGATCTGCCAGAGTCCCTCAGCCGGGATCTGCCAGAGTCCCTCAGCCGGGATCTGCCAGAGTCCCTCAGCCGGGACCTGCCCCTTGTCCCGGTGCTGCCCCTTATCCCGGTGCTGCCCCTTATCCCAGTGCTGCCCCTTGTCCCGGTGCTGCCCCTTGTCCCGGTGCTGCCCCTTATCCCGGTGCTGCCCCTTATCCCGGTGCTGCCCCTTATCCCGGTGCTGGTCCTTATCCCGGTGCTGGTCCTTATCCCGGTGCTGCCCCTTATCCCGGTGCTGCCCCTTGTCCCGGTGCTGCCCCTTGTCCCGGTGCTGCCCCTTGTCCCGGTGCTGCCCCTTGTCCCGGTGCTGCCCCTTGTCCCGGTGCTGCCCCTTGTCCCGGTGCTGCCCCTTCTCCCGGTGCTGGCCGTTCATTTAGGGGATGTTAGTTTTAGGGTGGTCATTGGGAGGGGAAGACAGAAGCGGGGAGTGACTATGGTGGTGTGGGGACAGCGTCCAGAGCCGGAGCCACCACCGTGGTCAACTGCCCACCCAGACCCTCCCCTGGACTTTGTGCTGGTGCGCCCGGCGTTCGCACCTTGAGGGGGGGGTTCTGTAACGGTCCTGACCTGTTTTATGTTGTTTTTGTATGTGTTTAGGTCAGGGCATGTGTTTTGGGTGGGCAGTCTATGTTATCTGTTTCTATGTTGGTTGTGGTTGCCTGGTATGGCTCTTAATTAGAGGCAGGTGTTTTGCGTTCTCCTCTAATTAAGAGTCATATTTAGGTAGGGTGTTCTCACTGTTTGTTGGTGGGTGATTGTCTCCTGTGTCGTCGAATGTATGTACCATACGGGACTGTTTGGCTGTTCGTTTATTTTGATGTCGTCTGTTTCCTGTCCGTGAGTTTACGTTTAGTTATGTAAGTTTATGTTCAGGTTTCGTCAACGTCGTTTTCTTGTTTTGTATATTTGAAGGTGTTTTGTTTCGTGTTGCCATCGTCGTGTCAAATAAAGAGATGGCATATTTCCCTAATGCTGCGTATTGGTCCACTGATCCTTCTCTCCTCTCCTCGTCCGAGGATGAGGAGAGCGACAGCCGTTACAGCTTGGAGTTTGCCAAAAGGCACCTAAAGACTCTCAGACCATAAGAAACAAGATTCTCTGGTCTAATGAAACCAAGATTGAACTCTTTGGCCTGAATGCCAAGCGTCATGTACGGAGGAAACCTGGCCCACATTCCTACGGTGAAGCATGGTGACAGCATCATGCTGTGGGGATGTTTTTCAGCGGCAGGGAATGGGAGATTAGTCAGGATTGAGGGAAAGATGAACGGAGCAATGTACAGAGAGATCCTTGATGAAAATCTGCTCCAGAGCGCTCAGGACCTCAGACTGGGGTGAAGGTTCACCTTCCCACAAGTACAATGACCCAAATCACACAGCCAAGACAACGCAGGACTGGCTTCGGGACAAGTCTTTGAGTGGCCCAGCAGAGCCCGGACTTGAACCTGATCGAACATCTATGGAGACCTGAAAATAGCTGTGCAGCGACGCTCCCCATCCAACCTGACAGAGCTTGAGAGGATCTGCAGAGAAGAATGGGAGAAACTCCACAAATACAGATGTGCCAAGCTAGTAGCTTCATACCCAAGAAGACTTGAGGCTGTAATCGCTGCCAAAGGTGCTTCAACAAAGTACTGAGTAAAGGGTCTGAATACTTATGTAAATATGGTATTTCCAGTTTTTTATTTATTATACATTTGCAAAAACGTCTTAACCTGTTTTTCCTTTGTCATTATGGGGTATTGTGTGTAGATTGATTAAGTATTTTTTTTATTTTTTTTTATCCATTTTAGAAAAAGTCTAACGTAACAAAATATGGTTAAAGTCAAGGGGTCTGAATACTTTCCAAATGAACTGTATAGTTTATCTGGAAGCGCGTATTTACCAGTTGCGCACTTATTCTCCAAGAGTCAGTTTTTGTTTGACATGGGAGGAGTAGCGGGATGGTCAAGTTGACAAAATTGCCTTTCGGCCAGCATCTCGCAAACAGCGTTTTCTTCTTCGTGTGGCAATCTGGCAGACTAGATGCTGTATTGCATATTTCCATCTTTCGCAGGTCAGAGTGCAGATTGGACACTTAAAAGACACCACTATCTAACCCTGCACATACACACTATCCCCAAAACCCCCCATCTAACCCGGCACATATACACTATCCCCAAAACCCCCCATCTAACCCTGCACATATACACTATCCCCAAACCCCCCCCATCTAACCCTGCACCTATACACTATCCCCAAACCCCCCCCATCTAACCCTGCACCTATACACTATCCCCAACCCCCCCCCCCATCTAACCCTGCACCTATACACTATCCCCAAAACCCCCCATCTAACCCTGCACATATACACTATCCCCAAAACCCCCCATCTAACCCTGCACCTATACACTATCCCCAACCCCCCCCATCTAACCTTGCACCTATACACTATCCCCAACCCCCCCCCCCCCCATCTAACCCTGAACCTATACACTATCCCCAAACCCCCCCACCCATCTAACCCTGCACCTATACACTATCCCCAAACCACCCCCCCATCTAACCCTGCACCTATACACTATCCCCAAACCCCCCCCATCTAACCCTGCACCTATACACTATCCCCAAACCCCCCCCATCTAACCCTGCACCTATACACTATCCCCAAACCCCCCCCATCTAACCCTGCACCTATACACTATCCCCAAACCCCCCCCATCTAACCCTGCACCTATACACTATCCCCAACCCACCCCCCCATCTAACCCTGCACCTATACACTATCCCCAAACCCCCCCCCCCCATCTAACCCTGCACCTATACACTATCCCCAAACCCCCCCCCCATCTAAACCTGCACCTATACACTATCCCCAACCCCCCCCCCCCCCCCATCTAACCCTGCACCTATACACTATCCCCAAACCCCCCCCCCCCATCTAACTCTGCACCTATACACTATCCCCAACCCCCCCCCCCCCCCCCCCCATCTAACCCCGCACCTATACACTATCCCCAAACCCCCCCATCTAACCCTGCACCTATACACTATCCCCAACCCCCCCCCCCCATCTAACCCTGCACCTATACACTATCCCCAACCCCCCCCCCCCATCTAACCCTGCACCTATACACTATCCCCAAACCCCCCCCATCTAACCCTGCACCTATACACTATCCCCAACCCCCCCCCCCATCTAACCCTGCACCTATACACTATCCCCAACCCCCCCCCCCCCCATCTAACCCTGCACCTATACACTATCCCCAAACCCCCCCATCTAACCCCGCACCTATACACTATCCCCAACCCCCCCCATCTAACCCCGCACCTATACACTATCCCCAAACCCCCCCATCTAACCCTGCACCTATGCACTATCCCCAACCCCCCCCCATCTAACCCTGCACCTATGCACTATCCCCAACCCCCCCCCATCTAACCCTGCACCTATACACTATCCCCAAACCCCCCCCCCCCCCATCTAACCCTGCACCTATACACTATCCCCAAACCCCCCCATCTAACCCCGCACCTATGCACTATCCCCAACCCCCCCCATCTAACCCTGCACCTATACACTATCCCCAAAATCCCCCATCTAACCCTGCACCTATACACTATCCCCCCCCCCCCCCCCCATCTAACCCTGCACCTATACACTATCCCCAAACCCCCCCCATCTAACCCTGCACCTATACACTATCCCCAAAATCCCCCATCTAACCCTGCACCTATACACTATCCCCCCCCCCCCCCCCCCCCATCTAACCCTGCACCTATACACTATCCCCAAACCCCCCCCATCTAACCCTGCACCTATACACTATCCCCAACCCCCCCCCCTCCCCATCTACGATCGTACACCAGGACATTGGCCTGGGAGGATGGAACCCCTTCTCTGAAAACCTCATGTAGATCTTCTGCTCTAAAATCTGCTGCTGCAACTACTAGATCCAACTTCATCAGCGCAGTGCAGTTGATCACCATGGCTATAAATGCAAGAAATCCAACCTTACTCATCCTGTCTGGATCCCTCTCTTCAGGCCTACTCACTGGCGGGCTCCCAGTCGAGTCACTCACCCTTGGGCTATCCTCTACTCTCTTCACTGCCACAGCATAGGAAACTTTCTGCCCCACTGTAACTCTGGCAATCTCAACCTGTCTCTCTTACACAGGGCACTTTGGATCACCTGCTGCATGGACACCCCCACAGTTGTCACACAGTGCCTTCTCTATCCCAACTGTACACTCCCTCTGACTATGTCCTCCTAAACATTTCTCACATCGTGGGAACTCCCTTCTACAACATGTCCGAATTCTTGGCACCTAAATCACTGTAGCGGGTTCGTAACATAGGCCCGCACAGAATAGCAAATATAACTTAACCTCTGTGTCAAAGCTCAACAAGACAGACAAGGTATTCTCAGTCTCGTCATTTCCACCGGGTCTACCGGGTCTCACCAAAAGACAGGTGTCACAAACACCAGGAATATTATTTTTCATTTGATCCACCTCTACAATCAATGTTACCCCACTGATCACTCCTTTTAGCGGTGCCCTGCTCCAGAGAACAAAGCACTACACAGGTTGCACCCGCTTCCTCTGGGCCGAGGATGCACAAAAAGAAAAAAATTCCACTCCTCAAAACTTTCACAGATCTAACCATTCCCAGTTTGTCCTTTACCCAGCTTGACACAACAGCCAAAAAGCAGGAATCCACTTTTTCCAAAAATCTCACTCCTACCGGATCAAAATAATCTCCGGCAGGATTCACAGAGCAAACGCTGGAAGTCTCTACCACACCTGTCGCCGCAGGTAGGCCCACTTCATCCTGGTCTGGCTCAACTTCAGAGTGCCAACTGACTTCATTTCGAGATCCTAAAGGTTCTCAAGGGAGCATGTAGGTTTGTATTCAGGAGACAAAGTGTGTACACAGGAAACAAATGATATATTCTGCACTTCTTCTGCATTGAGGAGTAGAGGGGTGTGCAGTGAGTTTGCACAATGTCAGCAGCATCTCTAGACTAGTTGCCTATTGAGCCGACTGCGAGCTGGGGTAGTTTGTTTCACTTCAGGGAGGCAAATCCAGGGGGGCGCAGGCAAACATTATTCCACTTGTTTCCATAGAGGCAAGCGCGATCAGAACTCAGTCAGATCAAGAATACAAGCATTCTGAGCTTTGATCAACGCTGGGAGCAATATTTACATTTTGATCCGTAAAATCACTAGGAAATCAGCTCAAAGTTATTTCCATTTTGGAAATATGTTCCTAAGTATTCCCACGCATATATAGGGGAGACATACACCTTCCTAATATTGAATTTGGACCCACTTTTGCCCTCAGAATAGCCTCAATTCGTCGGGGCATGGACTCAGTGTCAAAAGCGCTCCACAAAGATGCTGGCCAAATGTGTCCCACAGTTGTGTCAAGTTGGCTGGATGTCCTTTGGGGGAACATTCTTGATACACACGGGAAACTGTTGAGCTCGAAAAACCCAGGAGCGTTGCAGTTCTTGACACACTCAAACCGGTGCGCCTGGCACCTACTACCATACTCAGTTCAAAGGCACTTAGAAATGTTGTCTTGCCCACTCACACTCTGAATGGCACTCAGTCTAAGTCATGGAAAGAGCAGGGGTTCCTAATGTTTTGTACACTCGGTGTATGCGATCATATCCCAATGTAATCAAGGTTTGAAATTATTTTATTTTTGTCAAATACTGTATCTATTTGGGCTACTTGAGGTCAATTTGTACAAATTATTTATAATTATGTTTCGGGACCCCCGACCATCCGCTCATGAAGAAAATCGGCCCATGGCTTAATGTAATTGGGGACCCTTGCTATAGTGCATAGAGAGGATGAGGATATGCTTTCCAAGCTTAGTCTGACTGTACTAGACCTTAATGACCGTGGCCTGGTGAGACCCAACTCAACACTGTCTTTCTAACCTAATGTACTTCCATCATCAGCTGGAAATGATGACCAGAGGCCATCTGCAAGGCTCTTTCCACCAAGCCCACTCATGTGGTTTACTATGAATCACATCGTTGTCTCCATTAATGATAAAAATGTATATATTTTTTCTCAGGAAGTCACCACCCAATTCATTCACTTCAAGTGAGAGCCTCAAGGTCGAAGTGAGAGATATCTAGAGGTAGCTTTATGTCTATTGATAATGTGTTTGTTTTTACCGTGCCTCTTGAGGTGGGCTAGAAGGGATGGATTTTTCTCTGCTGTAAATAGACAGAGTATTGTTTTGAGGTAATCAAACAGGTCCCCGTGTTTAAATGGTTATGTTTCCACAGAATGTCTGAAGCTTGTTTTTGGTGGATTTCATTTTCTTCTAATAGGAATATATTTGAACACACGGACCTGTTTCATCACCTCAAAACAATACTCTGTCAATTTACAGCAGAGAAAAAAATATCAACGATAATAAAAAATAGAACAATAATTGGTTTTGAATAAACACATTCACAAGCCATTTATTAGCATATTTTCGCCATAAAGAGACCCTGAAAGGATTCAGGAAGGTGGCAATTAGGAGGCAACTCCTTCTGACAACGCATTGGAGGAAAGGGTCAGAGGTTCCTCCCCTTGGACCGTCTCCTCAAATGCGTTTTGAGAAGGAAGCGGGGAACGGGAATGCGAAAAGGATGTACAATTTAAGATGCACCATTCAGGAAGTTCTGTTTAAGTAATCAGATAATGTCTCCATCCAGTGGTCATACTTGGTACTGTCTGATGACTTTCGACCCATCTGAATTTCTATGGGTACATACAGTATGAGAACAATGTTCATACATTTCCCCTCTGCACCTCTAAGTAGATCTCAGAGCTAACCCCTGACCTATAAGAGATGGATGGATGGGACAAGCCTGTAGGGGCCATGATGTCCGAAGACAATGGCAGCACCCCCACATCAGCTCTGGGTATGTATATTAGAATATTGTCATCATATTTTAAATAGAATAACTTATAATACAATAACTGCATCTCTTTAAATATTCTTTGATATTAAAAATAAATATTACATATGATGATGATGATTGGTAATGTGAGTTCACATTGGCTGCCATACAACATAAGCCAATCACTGATGTCTGAATTGTATTCCTGTGTCAACAGTCAACCAGTCGTGTGTGGACCGGAAGTACTATATGGTTCTGGTTGAGGCGGAGAAGACAGCCATCGGCTCCATCTGTTTCCTGGCCGGACCCTTCACTTTCCTGGAGAATGCGTTGGTCCTGGGTGTGATCGCCGCCACCGCCACCCTGCGACGGCGTCCCTCCTACCTCTTCATCGGAAGCCTGGCCCTGGCCGACGTCTTTGCCAGCTGCTTCTTCACCACCAGCTTCCTGGACTTCCACCTGTTCCACCGCCTTGACGGGCCCGACGCCTACCTCTTCAAGCTGGGCGGGGTGACGATGGCTTTCACCGGCTCGGTGGGTAGTCTTCTGCTGACTGCTCTGGACCGCTATCTGTGTATACATCAGGCGGCGAGTTATAAAGTGGTGTTAACGCGCCGCAGGGCCCTGTTTGCTCTCCTTGCCCTGTGGAGCACCACCATCCTCATCTCCTTCCTCCCTCTGATGGGCTGGAGGTGCCCCACAGGGCCATGCCCGCCCTGCTCGCGCCTCTTCCCATACATCGACCACCGCTACCTGGCCTGCTGGGCCAGCTTCATCCTGGTGCTGCTGTCACTCATCCTGAGCGCCTACACCCTGATCCTGTGGAGGGCCAATCGGCATGAGGCCTCCATGACGGGCCTCCAGGGAGCGCCTACCCGTGGTCAGGCCCGCATGCGGCTGGACATTCGGTTGGCACGTACCCTGGGCCTGATTCTGCTTATCATGGTGGGCTGTTGGCTGCCGACCCTCTCCTTCATGCTGGCAGATGTCTCGGTGCAGCTCACACACGTCCAGCAGAGGGCCTTTGCTTTCTGCAGCACCATGTGCCTGGTCAACTCAGCCGTCAACCCACTGCTGTATGCCCTGCGCTGCCGGGAGCTGAGGTTGGCACTGATGCGGCTGTTGGGGGGCCTGAGTGAGGGGCTGGGGTGCTGCCAGAGGCACGTAGGGGAAGACACGACCACTACCCTTCCCTTAGGCGACAGCAACAGCTGTAGCGCGCACTCCGAGAGTGAGGCGCCCAGACTCGTTAGCTGCCGACCGAACACAGTCTCAGAAATGGTTGGCAAGCAGCAGCTGGACATGACTGGAAAATGAGAAGGGTTGGGAGGCTTACTGTATATCAGGGATATAGCAGTGTTGTGAACTTGTGTTTCTTCTGTTGTGTTCATAGTGATAAGGAGGTAATGTCTCTAAAATGTACTGTGATAACAGGGACTAAAACAAAGATATCGACCATGTTACCATAAATTGTGATGACCCACCTACAAGCCAAGTCACTCAGAGAAAATATTATTTTATTATTTGTCCAAGGGACATGATAAACCAGTAGAAATTGTGAAATATCCCAAATTAACACCTTTGAGAAAACAACAGCATTGTTGGTGTTGGCAGTGTAAATGTAGATAGCTATGTGTATCCTATGCTTGTTTTCGCTTGAGTGTTTGTCCTTTAGCGTCCAGAAGAGGATCCTGACGGGTTCCCATCTGCACATAAATACCTGTCCTGAATAGAGGCCCTGTGGATTGTAAACAATGTCCTCCACATGTGACTGCAAGCAGTGTCGAGATCAGAGGTGTAGGAAAGGCTGAGCCTGGGTGGGTCCAATCAGAAAAAAAGAAGTCCACTCAGATTTTGTATTATTTATTTAGATATTTTTTTATGCTCTTTACTTGTCAGTGTTCCAAATGGAACATAGTGTTTGCATATTTAGGTAAAAGGACAATCAGAATTCATAGCAAGCAGTACACTGGGTTAGTCAGATTTGATTAAATATAACGGAACAGATGACATGGAATGACATCACATGCCAAAAAGAACTAGCTGAAAGCCACACCCCCAATGAGCAACGAATATGACTACATTGAGGCATATGTCACTGTGCTTTTATGGCTATATGCACCATGCCACTACCTATTTCATTTGTTCATTTAGCAAACAAGACAGCTCATAATCCAGTGCCTTTATCACAGTCAACACACCTATATTTTAGCTTTAAAAATCCTACATTTTCTCTCAGCTTCATGGCAAAATAAGTAGAATAGCATGAGATGAGCAAAAAAACTGCACACGTTCCTCTCTATCCTATGGCAAAATGTGTAGAATTGCAGGAAATTTGCTTTAAAACAGCAACATGCCAAAATGTGTAGAATAATATAAGATTAGCTATAAACTGCACATTTGTCTCTGTTCCATGGCAAAATGTCTAAAATAAAATTGGGGGCCAGGTCAAATTTCTGCAGGCCCACCCAACAACAAATTTCTGGCTACGCCACTGGTCGAGATAAGTGGGGCACAGGTCAGAAAGATAATGTCACACAACACAGAGACTAGAACACTTTTTTCTATAGAACACTACAAATGGCAACTATAGTTCACAAGTCATTTTAGTAGATCAATCACAAAACAATCAAACACAAAGGTAGATGTTTTGTCTTGTAGGTGGTCTAAGTAAAATCAAATCAAAATAACATTTTATTTGTCACATGCTTAAACAACAGGTGTAGACTAACAGTTTAATGCTTACTTACGGGTCCTTTTCCAACAATGCAGTTTATTTTTTAAATTTGTATTTATTTTATTGATACGAGAAATAAATACACAGTGAATAACAATAACGAGTTACAATTAGTCAATGTGCATGGGTACTAGTATTGTGTTATGTGTTTATAGTCCCACCTCCCTCAAGAGGACAATCCTTCTGAACACAAATGACAGCCTGGAGACAGGGAGCCTGCCATTTCAGGTCAGAGAACAGTGGGAAAAAAGGACAGACAGCATGGTTTATGTGAGGTGGTGAGATGGCAGAGACTAGATCGAGAGAGATACTGAGTCATTTCTGGGAAACAAGTAAGTACCTTACTGTGATTACTTTCGACCATTTTAATTGAAAATAAACAAAAATTGCTTCTTAGCAAAGAACAATTTCTCAAGCAAGACTTTTGCAACGACTGTCTGGGAGGGGTCTGAGTGGGGAGGGGAAAACTGAAAACTGGCTCTTATTGGCAGAGAGGTTTCAAACTCTCTTTCTTATAGATGGGTTGTCTGACAATGTCACAAATTATGCGCAGGCATTGATGTGGCCGGAACGACTGGGTGATCTTGCTCTCCGTAGCAGAAACGACTGGGTGATCTCGCTCTCCGTAGCAGAAACGACTAGGTGATCTTGCACTGCTTGTTTCAAGCAGACCACAATAGTCCTCTTGCCCAAGAACACCAAGGTAACCTACCTAAATGACTATCGCCCACGTAGCACTCACAGTTATAGCCATGAAATACGTTGAAAGGCTGGTTTGACTCACATCAACATCATCATCCCAGACACCTCCAATTCGCATACCCCCCCAACAGATCCACAGATGACGCAATCTCTATTGCACTCCACACAACCCTCACCAACCTGGACAAAAGGAATACCTATGTAAGAATGCTGTTCATTGATTACAACTCAGCATTCAACACCATAGTCCCCTCCAAGCTCAGCATCAAGCTCTGGACCATGGGACGGAACATCTACCCCTGCAACTGGATCCTGGACTTCCTGACGGGCTGCCTTCAGGCAGCGAGGGTAGGCAACAACACATTTGCAACGCTGGCCATCAACACGGGGGCCCCTCAAGGGTATGTGCTTAGTCCCCTCCTGTACTCCCTGTTCACCCACAACTGTGTGGTCACACATGACTCCAACACCATCATCAAGTTTGCTGACGAAACGACGGTGGTAGGAATAATCAACAACTACGAGGCAGCCTTCAGTGAGAAGGTCAGAGACAACAACCTCTACCTCAACGTCAGCAAGACAAAGGAGCTAATCGTAGACTACAGGAAACAGAGGGGCAAGCACGCCCCCATCCACATCGATGGGGCTGTAGTGGAGTGGGTCGAGAACGTTCAAGTTCCTCTGTGTTTACATCACTAAGGAATTAACATGGTCTAAACACACCTACACCGTTGTGAAGAAGGAACGACAGTGCCTCTCCCGCCTCAGGAGGCTGAAAAGATTTGGCATGGGCTCTCAGATCCTCAAAAAGTTCTACAGCTGCACCATTGATAGCATCTTGACTAGCTGCATCACCGCTTGGCACGGCAACTGCAAGGCACCGGACCGCAAGGCGCTACAGAGGGTGGTGAGTACGGCCCAGTACATCACTAGGGGCAAGCTCCCTGCCATTCAGGACCTCTATACCAGGCGGTGTCAGAGGAAAGCTCCAAAAATTGTCAAAGACTCCAGCCATCCAAGCCATAGACTGTTTCCTCTGCTACTGCATAGCAAGCGTTACCAGTGCACCAAGACTGGAACCAACAGGACCCTGAACATAAGACTGCTAAATAGCTAATCAAATGGCTACCCAGACTACCTGAATTTACCCTTTTTGAACTAACTATCTTGCACTGACACACACTGGACACTACCTATACACATACTTACACACACACACACACACACACTAAATATGCCCACATACATAACATGCATACTGATACCATATACACACACACTCACCATAATATGCTGCTGCTACAGCTCAGTCTATTATCTATCCTATTGCCTAGTCACTTTACCCATACCTATGTGTACATAGCTACCTCAATTTCCTGGTATCCCTGCACATCGACTCGGTACTGGTACTCCCGGTATATAGCCATGTTATTTGTACTTGTTATTCACTGTGTATTTATACCTTGTGTCACTATTTCTAGTAATTTTTTAAAATCTTTATCTTTAACGGGCGGCAGGTAGTCTAGTGGATAGAGCACTGGGCCAGTAACTAAAAAGTTTCTAGATCAAACCCTCGAGCTGACAAGGTACAAATCTGTCGTTCTGCCCCTGAACAAGGCAGTTAATCCACTGTTCCCAGGCCGTCATTGAAAATAAGAATTTGTTCTCAACTGGCTTGCCTAGTTAAATAAAGGTTAAATAAAATAAATACAAATAAAAAAATAAACTGCATTGTTGGAAAAAGACCCTTAAGTAAGCATTTCACTGTTAGTCTACACCTGTTGTTTACAAAGCATGTGACAAAGAACATTTGTTTTGAAGCACTGTTTAGTTATGATTATGAACAGTCAGATAGCTAGCAACAATGACAAGAAGCTGCCATGTGGGGAATCATAGGTGGCTCGTTTCAGCTAGTTGTATCTTGTTCTTGATACCATGTCTTGTTTTGCGGTGTTTTGACTTATTTCATGTCAATGTTAATATGGCTCAAATTCGCCAGCTAGCTAACCAACAACTGTAACAATGTATTTGAGAGAGAATAAGTGCTCATTGTGCAAATGTATTTATGTTTTCAATAAACATTTGGTGACGAAATATAGTTTACCCCGTCTGTTTTGCCCCATAGTTGCACGTGTCGGGTTTGTTGCTAAACAACCAACCCATTTAATGGTCTATTAACTAATGTACTGCCTGGTGATGTCACCATGCAGGCAGGCCAAAACTGTGTTTTCAAACAGCTCTTACACTAAAAGGGCATTATCATAATTTTAACAATTCCAACCTCATAGTGTGGAAATACTGTATATATATAAAATACCCAGGGAAATCAAGTTTTTGACTGCACTGGGCCTTTAAGGCAAGGTGGCAGACAAGATGACCACGGAGAACAAATCCATGTCAATACATAAAGCACGACCGTCTCGGGTACTAGGGACCAGAAACACAATGGATAACTCACTAATGATTTGACTTCAATGTTTATGTGCAACCACACATGACATTTTACACTCTGAATAAAAATATGAGGATATATGAATCTAAAAGGACACATTCAATTGCTCTGCAGAAAAAGAACACAAAGCCTGTAGATCTACATTGTGCCAGGCCCAACTAACGCTTTGTGGGGGGTGAAGTGCTCAAATGTAAACTTGATTCATTTAGCTGAGAGCCTCCTCAACTGTGCATCACATGAATAAATGTGTCTGGTGTGAGCTGTGGTATCACCCCTTCTATCCACACACAGTGAGCTTGCAGCTACTACATATTGCCTCAGTGTCAGTGACCATTGAGGATCACTTAGACTGCGTGAACTTCTAATAGACAATGGTAGAGAGAAAAGCCATGGGGAGAGACCTTTAATGACATGATATGCTAACGTCCACCATGCAAAAAGAAGCCTCCCATGTGCAGAGGGCACTAGGCTACATGGTACACAACGCATTTCACCTGTAGTGTCACAATGGACTCAGTATGTAATTAAATGCATCACAATTAGCAAATGTTTAGGCTGTATTCTTGCAGAGACAGTGGCATATTAACCTATGAGGAGCCTTAGCCAAATCTATCAATTTGTGGTTCAAAGGTTTTCCCTGTGATATTCTTTGCAATATTGAAAAAACATGGATGAAATAATATGAAGGCAAAAAGCAAGAAGGGAGGTGAGACTGCAAAGTAACAAGAACTAATTAAATTGAGCATCTAGAGACAGCAAAAACAGACTGGCACTCAGGCTATCATGCGTAACCGTCACTCACTGTCATGTTTGGCTTGGCAATAAACAATGTAGTTGGAAAGAGCACCAACAGATCTGGTGCTCTTGCTTGAGTTGCTCAACAGTAATTTAAAAAGACATAATTGATGGGAAGTGAAGGGACATTTGAAATGCCTTTGGTTTTCATTGATGTATGTCAAGTGTAAAGAGGGAATACAGTGTTTTGATTTAGTATTTATAAAGAACATGATAGACAACAGATAAACTGTGGCCTACCTGATAAAAGGAGCAGAAAAATCACTCTAGTCAACCGATTAGAAAACAATCGGGTGCTCTCGTTAACCTCAAATTTGAGTTAAACTGAAAACAGTCGTCATAAAAGAAAAGGGGTGGATGACAACAATAAACGTGTAAAGTAGTACATCATTGACCAAATTTACCACCCATGTATGTTGAATGGATAAAATCTAAAATAAAATCGAAATATCACAATTATGCTCTATACGAAACATTTTACCTGAATAATTTATTTTCCGAAATCTAAATTCTCCCTATTTTTGTAGAATGGTACGGTCGGCCCTTGTGACGTTTTAGAAATTCAGTCGATAGGCACCGCAGTTGGCTGGCTCACTATCCCGGTTTCGGCAAACCGTTGTTGTGAAGAGAGGGAAACGGAAAAGAGAAAGTAGACTACAGCATTTTTAGAAGATATTTTTCGTTTATCTATCGTACATCTTCGTTGTCTCTTTTGAGCAGGCACCATGGCGTGTGGAGCTACGTTAAAGCGCTCGACGGAGTTTGAGGCCCTACTCAGTCCTCAGTCTCCTAAGCGAAGAAGGTGCAATGCACTACCGGGGGCTCCAAGCACTCCGTCCCCTCAAAGGTGCAACCTCCGTCCGCCAGTTGACTGCCCATCATCACACTCGATGTCTCCCCCGGCTATGGGAGGAGAGCACAGGCTAACTCCAGGTAAGAAATGGTCAAAAGTTGGATTTAGCTGCATTTCAGGGGGGTGATATGGGGAGGGGTGTTAGGGTGGAGTGGAATGGGTGGTTCGCGAGAATGGGGGTTGGTGTATAACCTAACGTTAGCTAGTTAGGTACCTAACGTTACAGTAGCTAGCTTAACGTTTGCTCTGTAACGTAAACGCAGTCAGATAGCTAACCTAACGTTATAACTGGCTAACTAGTTAGTCGTTGACTAATGTATATTAAGGAATTAATTTGAATTGCCTGGCATATTAGCTAGCTAGAACCATTATCTATGACACAAAGTAAAAAAAAAAAAAAGGCATGTTTTGTTGTCAGTTTGCTAAAATAGCTAACGTCAGTTTGCTAAGCTAACTGCATAACAACCCTAACCCAGCTAGTTAGCTAACGTAACGTTACATGTTTTCTTTGCATGGTCCACAATCAATGATTTGTTTCGTGTGACTAAAATAAAACATGCGAAGTTAGCAATGACCAGTTGAGTTTGCCTAACTAAATTAGGTACTTAGTGCTGTAAATTTAACCCACTTTATTCCATGAGCAGACTTCATTTTTATGTAGTAGAACGCTGCATTGAAACGTCCAAGCTTTTTCGTTTAGAAGTGTGGGAACGCAGGTTATTTTTTTTGTACCATCTCGCTTTTCCCTGGGCTGAGGGGATTGTTCTACTCCTTTATGTTCGCACCCATCCTGCCCACCCGCTTGAAAATGAGAGTTGAGCCAGTGTGGGGGCTGCAGTGGTGGCAAAATAATTTACCTGGATATCTCGACTGCAATCCAACAAAGCTCATTGAATGTGCCGTCACCTGGGTAGAGGCGAGCTATTTGACAGCATCTAATCTTCACAGCTGTCTAAACCCTAGTTAAAACTCTGCTCCCACTTGGCACAATTTGAACCTATTTCTTTGTTGAGATGTGTGTGTATAATATGTTAACTGGAGGATTACAATGCTGGGTGCCCCATCTTTCATTTTGAACCCCATGTTCGTTTCATGCAGATTTTTTATTTTTAGTTTGGTGCACACCAGTACGTCTTTTTTTTTTTTTTTTTTTTTTTTCTAGTCTCAAATTTAGCTGAGTATAACCCTAATTCAAGCCCTGCATCCTGCTGCAATTCAATGGATGGGCAGCACCTCCTGTCACAATAATAATTTCAATGACTCAAAAACCTAAGAGTTAACCAGATTGCCTCCTGGGCAGTCTGGTTAACTGGTTAACCCCCCTGGTTGGCTTTGTCTGGCCTCTCTCTTTAAATTGTTGACTGCTTTTCCTTCAGCCCCTAACCAAGGCAGTTGGTGGTTGCACCTTTTTTTTACATATTTGCAGGGATGCCAATTTATTCATTGTTTTGATCTCTTCACCATTATACCCCGATGAAGACAGCTATTTCTGTCAACATGTTGGTTATAAAATCATTGCATCGGAGTTCCTGGTGTGCAGCTCTCCTTTTTATTTTTCAAGTGTTCTGCTCCGCTAGCCAGCACCTTGCCTAACGGGTGTTTCTTTCACCTCCAGATTGATCTCAAAATAGGTCATCCATGTGAATCGTGTAGATCCGTAAGGGGGGATGGGGGTGTTGACCATGTTTGCAGACTCAGTATATTACCCATTGAGCAATACAAGAGCGGTTCAAACAGATCTTCCCCTGGTGTGATCACTACCTTCTCTCTCTCTCAAAATGACTGCGCACAGAATGCATCCCCACGTGTCCTACAACTAGAATATCAGAGTACGATGCCAGATATGGCATATCAGAATGAGTGCTTCATCCAATATCACGTGTGGCAGCTGTGAGCAGTCAGCCGCATCCCTTAACCAGCCATTAGTCTACTCAGCTGCTTTTCTCCGTCTGTTCTTTCTGTGCATCTCTCTATCAGTTTTAAAATGTTATTTAGCTGGGGTGTGCAGGCAGTACTTTATTTTGTTACATTTATTTAATTATTGGTGCGGCATGTCTTTTTAATTTTGCCTGTAACAAGCAGGCCCGTCTGAATAGGCTTCGCTGTCACGCAGCGTCAGAGTGCCACAGCCATAGAGGAAAAGCGGACCACAGTAACAGTCATGCTTGTGCCTTTATATCACTGGAAACCGCTCAAATGTTATGCCCCATATTACCGAAGTTACCTCATCCCGCAACAAACTCTTGTTTTGTCATGTTACCTGGCTAGCTAGCTAACAACTTACATTGGCTATGCAAAAATGTGGATGGCACTGGAAAAAGGGATAAATAGCATTCAATGTGTTGGATTGAGTAGAGGTGTGAATGTCAGGAACATGTTTTTGTGCAGCACACGTGCTGAACATATAGAATTGGAACAGGTGTCCTTGGTATCGTGATGGTGGGGGGGCGCAAACCCTGTGGTATCGTGATGGTGGGGGGGCGCAAACTCTGTGGTATCATGATACTACTATTGTGATACCAGGCCAAGTATCACATTATTAGTAAAATGTTGCTATTGTGACAACCCCACTCTGAAAATTGGCACATTTTTCTTGCATTTTACAAACTCTCATCTTCACCTTTTTGGTACATCACCAGTTTGTATCCCTGTATTTGTCCAACATTCCTATCTTCAGAATATTCCATGAAACTGATCTCTCATGGCCACCGGCTTCCTGCGCCCCACCTGTGGTTTTTATTTTTATTTAACCTTTATTTAACTAGGCAAGTCAGTTAAGAACAAATTCTTATTTACAATGACGGCTTACCCCGGCCAAACCCGGACGGCGCTGGGCCAATTGTGCGCCGCCCTCATAGCCGGATGTGATACAGCATAGATTCGAACCAGGGGACTGTAGTGTTGCCTCTTGCACTGAGATGCAGTGCCTTAGACCGCTGTACCACTCGGGAGTTGGTATTCTTCATGGCACCCATTGACCTTTTGAAAGGGGTGAGCGCTCTCCTGGAATGTTCCTAATTGAATGCCCACAGAGTGAATACCTAACATTCCCCAACCACTTTTGTCCTCTGATAATGTTACTCCAAAATGACAATGATATCAAAAAAGGTGAGCGGATATTAGGGGGTAGCTTTGAAATCTTCTGTCCTTGAGATATTTGTGCTTGGCATGAACTGTGGGTTCCCACAAAAGCTTTGACTTGTTGATAGTGAAATGGGAACCGTGTGACTGGCGTCCCAGTTCTGGACAAGCCAAACAAAGACAGTTGGCCTGGTCCTGTCTAGTCTAGCCCCTTGCACCAAATCAGATTGTGCAACTGACATGTAGGCTAGTCCTAAGCCTGTTTGTTTGGACAAGGACTTGTTTCATAGCTACATTTTCTCTCTTTTGTAAAGGAGAAGCTGTGTATCCAGGGTTTATCTGCCAGTGAAATCATTGGGGGCTCCACCTAAGCATTTCTTCGGGACGCTTAAGTCCAAACAGAGTGTATTCATTTTCTGGATGGGGAATAACGCTTTCTGTGTAAAATTAAACAACTGAAACCAGATATAAAGTATGTAGATATCTTTTGAGAACTAACAATCACTGAAATAAAATCTAGGAGTGAATTAAATTCTATAACAATACATTTATTCAGTTTATGTTTGAGCAAAATTAAAACTGCATAGGCCATGGCAAAAGGCAGGAAAATAGCTTTAAAAAGGCAATTCCCTCATCTCAATGGCAGAATGTGTGGAATCATAGGAAATTTGCTTTAAGGGGGACTCTAGAATTCACAAATTTGGCTGTGCCAACAGACCCACCACAGCCCCCACCTAAGCCCCTCTTTGATCCAGAAAAAACCCTGATCCATCACAAGATAAGGCTAATGGCACTTTTGATGCACGAAGCAGAAAATCTAGTAATGTCACAAGGGTGTTGGCAGGTTTACTGTACACGCATGCAGGTTTCAACAGCTGAAGAAGCTCGTGTAATGGGCAGATGGAGGAAGAGGTGTTTGTCTGCCTTCCTGTGTGCAATGCACACAATCTCCTTCTGCAATTTAGCCCCTTTCTCTTGATTAGTTGGGTCTTCTTTCACCACTTTAATGGCTTTTGTGTATGTACAGGCCAGCTATCCTCCTCAATGTACACTGGCATTTTACTCAGTATCCGCCTCGCTTGCTGAATTGCATACTGCAGAGGGGAAAGGAATGTAAGATGTTGGTGTGTCTGCAGACATTGGTTTGCCAGTGAAGGCAGTTTCTTCTGTCCAGCCCCCCCCTGCATATTTATTGGCATTCCCTACAAGCCGGTCAAGTTTCCTTTGTTGTAGTTCCCAGGGCACATGGACGGGTTCTCCTCCCTCTTCAGCCCACTTGATTGGAATAATTAACTGATCTACGAGACTTTAATGAGGACCAGTCAACCTTTTTCATTCAGGATGCAGAGTATTAAAACTGTCACCTGTGATAAAGTGAATGGCGCTATGGTAGAAGGTTTAAGAGTAGTGGCTGCTGCAATCTGGTAAATAGTGTCAACAACTGTCAGGGAAGTTGTCTGTACAATCTGTTTTCTGCTATTTAGGGAGAGCCTAGATCTATTTCAAAAACAAAAAAGCCTGCTTTAAATCTTGGATTTTTAACTAGCTCATCCATGTTTTTTTTAAACATGAAGTCTTTGTCAATCCAATGCTGTACTGGTAGAGAGTGAATTCCTTGACTCCTTCCATGTCGACTCCCATTTCTTTGCGCAAATATTTTTTTATTGAACCCGCATAAGAATGGTGTATATGGACGGTTGAGCAGTTCCAGATGTAGGAAGATGTTCTATAACTTGGCCTCTAATCTGTAGGTATCTGAAGAAGTTACTTTTGGGTAGATTACAGGTTTCCCTTAGCAAATCAAAGGAGGCAAAGTTCCCTTCTATATATAGATCCCCTATGGCAGGGGTGTCAAACTCATTCCACGGAGGGCCTAGTGTCTGCAGGTTTTTGGTTTTTCCTTTCAATAAAGCCCTAGACAACCAGGTGTGGGGAGTTCCTAACTAATTAGTGATGTTAATTCATCAATCAAGTACAAGGGAGGAGCGAAAACCCGCAGACACTCGGCCGCCCGTGGAATGAGTTTGACACCTGTGCCCTATGGTATTGATCCCTAGCTCTCCCCATCGCTCAGTCGTTATCAAGGTAAGCGGGGAAAAGGAGAGATTCCTCACTATAGGTAGGCCAATATCATTCCTGCTAAGGTAAAAAAATCAAATTGCTTCTGGATACAGACTGTGGTATGTATAATATGATTATTACTATAGAGTGACATCACCAAATTGATGGGACATAACCACAGCACCAATAAAGGGGTGGCAATCCTCACGCTCCATACTAAGTGAGCAGCCAAAACATAACAGCACAGAGGTTAGCGGCCCAATAGTTAAATATAACATTTGGAAGAGTCAGTCGGTAGGCCGTCATTGTAAATAAGATTTTGTTCTTAGCTGACTTGGCTAGTTTTATAAAGGTAAAACCAAGGTGTTTAAAAGAAAAAAACATCTATGTTTTTTATAATAGAGTCCAGTTGTTCATTAACCTCTCTGGGATATGTGGGACGCTAGGGTACCGCATGGCCAACATCCAGTGAAAATGCAGAGCTCCAAGTTCAAATAAATTAGTATAAAAATTTCACTTTCATGAAATCACACATGCAATACACCAAATTGAAGCTACACTTGTTGTGAATCCAGTCAACGTGTCAGATTTCAAAAAGGCTTTACGACGAACGCACACCAAACGATTATGTTAGGTCAGTACATAGCCACAGAAAAACACGGCCATTTTTCCAGTCAGAGAGGAGTCGCAAAAAGCATAAATAGAGATTAAATTAGTCACTAACCTTTGATCTTCATCAGATGACACTCATAGGACTTCATGTTACACAATACATGTATGTTCGATAAAGTTCATATTTACAGTAATCCCTCGTTTATCGCGGGGGTTACGTTCCGAAAATGACCCGCGATAAGTGAAATCCGCGAAATAGAAAACTTTTTTTTTTTTGTTTACAATTAGCAACTATTACATGTATACAAATACAGTGACTCACGTGTAGGCCGTTTCGTCGACATTATGGGTTTAGGAGATGTTCGAAATTACAAGATAATTTGGCCAACTTAATGTAAATTTGCCAAGCTGTTTTATGTACGTACACATAACTGCACGAGACGACAAAATGATAGCACAATTCGTAGCATGTTTTGATACAAGAAGCGGGAGTGAGTTTTTAGCGAATCAGAATGCAGAGCACAATGCACCAAAAAAAAAAAAAAAAATGCATTATGAAAATCCGCGAAATAGCGAATCCGCGATAAGTGAACCGCGAAGTGGCGAGGGATCACTGTATATCCAAAAATCTAAGTTTACATTGGCGTGTTTATGTTCAGTAATATTTTGCCTCCAAAACATCCGGTGATTTTGCATTGAGCCACATCAATTTACAGAAATACTCTTTATAAATGTTGATGAAAATACAAGTGTTATGCATGGAACTTTAGATACACTTCTCCTTAACTTCTCTAGGGTAAAATTCTGAATTTTGGATGAAAAGCATGCCCAAATTAAACTGCCTGCTTCTCGGCAGTTTTGGATAGAAAACACTTAAGTTTTCAAAACTGTTTAAAATAGTGTCTGTGAGTATAACAGAACTGATTTGGCAGGCGAAAACCTGAGAAATCCATTCGGGAAGTAGTTTTATTTTTGTTTTTTATTTTTCTATTCAATGCCATTACAGTATCCATTGACTTAGGACTCAAATTGCAGTTCCTATGCCTTCCACTAGATGTCAACAGTCTTTAGAAATTGTTTCAGGCTTGTATTCTGAAAAATGAGGAAGTAAGAGCAGTCTGAATGAGTGGACCCTAAAGTGTCACAGAGCTTTTTCATGCGCGCGACCGAGATTACCTTTCTTGTTTACCTTTTTATATTGATGATGTTATTGTCCGGTTGAAATATGATCGATTATTTAGGCTAAAAACAACCTGAGGATTGAATATAAACATCATTTGACATGTTTCTATGAACTTTACGGATACAATTTGGATTTTTGTCTGCCTGTTTTGACTGCGTTTGAGCCTGTGGATTACTGAAGAGAACGCGCTAACAAAACTTTATTGAGTAAATGAATGTCTGCTGAGTGCAACCATATGACGATCATCAAAGGTAAGGGATTAATTTTATCTCTATTTCTGACTTGTGTAACTCTTCTACTTGGCTGGTTACTGTTTGTAATGATTTGTCTGCTGGGCTATGTTCTCAAATAATCGTAAGGTATGCTTTCGACGTAAAGCATTTTTTAAATGTGACACCGTGGTTGGATTCACAAGAAGTTAATCTTTAAACCTATGTAAAATATGTTTCGTTTTCTGAATTTTTATAATGAGTATTTCTGTATTTGAATTTGGCGCCCAACAGTTTCACTGGCTGTTGAAGAGGTGGGACGCTAAAGTCTCACGTACCCAAGAGAGGTTAATGCAACCGCTGTGTCAGATTTCAAAAAAGCTTTACGGAAAAAGCAAACCATGCAATAATCTGAGTACTGCGCTCAGAGCTCAAACAAGACAAAAGGATATCCACCTTATTGTGCAGTCAACAGAAGTCAGAAATAACATTATAAACATTCACTTTGATCTTCATCAGAATGCACTCCCAGGAATCCCAGTTCCACAATAAATGTTTGTTCGATTATGTCCAAATAACTCAGTTTTGTTCGCGTTCAGTACACAATCTAAACTCACAACGCGCGGGCAGGTCCAGGCAAAAGTTCAGACACAAAGTCATATTACAGTCCGTAGAAACATGTCAAACAAAGTATACAATCAATCTATAGGATGTTTTTAACAAATCTTTAAAAAAAAAAACAACCCGAGAATTCCTTTGTCTTCAGAAATGCGATGGAACAGAGCTCGCTCTCACGTGAACGCGCATGTTCAGCTCATGGCAGACCTTACTTAATCCCCTCTCATTCGGGCCCACCTCACAGTAGAAGCATCAAACAAAGTTCTAAAGACTGTTGACATCCAGTGGAAGCCTTAGGAAGTGCAACATGACCAATATCTCACTGTATCTTCAATAGGGAATGAGTTGTACAACGACCAACCTCACATTTCCTGCTTCCTGGTTGGATTTTTTCTCAGGTTTTTGCCTGCCATATGAGTTCTGTTATACTCAGACACCATTCAAACAGTTTTAGAAACGTCAGAGTTTTCTATCCAAATCTACTAATAATATGCATATTCTAGCTTTTAGGACAGAGTAGCAGGCAGTTACCTCTGGGCACCTTTTTAGCCAAGCTACTCAATACTGCCCCCCTGTCCCAAAGAAGGTAAAGGACTTGGGTATGAATACCATGATGTTCTGGATTAGGTAAAGCATTTGCAGGAGGAAGACCATCTTGCTGGCATTCATTCTTCTGAGCAGGGAAATTGGGAGAGTTCTCTAAAATGTATGTTTGCCTTGAATTTTTGCATCGTAGTTGGGAAATTCTATTTTAACTTATGGCTGCAGTCCCGGTAACGGGATCGATATAACAGCCAGTCGAAGTGCAGGGCGCCAAATTCAAAAAACAGAAATCTCATAATTAAAATTCCTCAGACATTCGTGTTTCTTATCATTTTAAAAGTAATCTTGTTGTTAATCCCACCAAAGTGTCCGATTTCAAATAGGCTTTTCAGCGAAAGCACTACAAACGATTATGTTAGGTCACCACAAAACCACAATCACAGCCATTTTTTCCAGCTAAAGATAGCTTCACAAAAACCAGAATAGAGAAAATGAATCACTAACCTTCGATTATTTTCATCAGATGACACTCATAGGACTTCATGTTACACAATACATGCATGTTTTGTTTGATTAAATTCATATTTATATCAAAAAATTTGAGTTTACATTGAGGCGACTAGATTCACTAGTGGCAAAAACATCAAGTGACTTTGCATAGCCACATCGTTTCAACAGAAATACTCATAAATATAGATGATAATACACGTGGAATTATAGATATACCTCTCCTTAATGCAACCGCTGTGTCAGATTACAAAAAAAGTTTACGGAAAAAGAAACCCACGCTATAATCTGAGACGGCGCTCAAAAGTAAAACACCACAGCCGCAAAGATGGCGTCAACATAAACAAGAAAATATATGATAAATATTCCCTTACCTTTGATCTACATCAGAAAGCACACCAGGAATCCCAGGTCCACAATAAATGTTTGTTTTGTTCGAAAAAATCTGTTATTTATGTCCAAATACCTTCTTTTGTTAGCGCGTCTGGTTTACATATCCAAACGCTAATTCTGGTCAGCGTTATATCGGACAAAAACTTCAAAGTGATATTACCGGTCGAAGAAACATTTCAAACGAAGTACAGAATCAATCATTAGGATGTTTTTAACATATAGCTTCAATAAAGTTCCAACCGGAGTATTCTTTCTTGTCTTCGTGAGCAATGGAACGCAAGTGACTACCACGAGGAAAAAGCATGATCAGAAAATTGATGCTTGATGGACACCTGATTGATTCTGCTATCATTCTCTCCCACAACATCATAGAAGTCTCATTATAATTTCTATTGATGATTGACATCTAATGGAACCCCTATGCAGTGCACAATCATATGTCAAGGTGATTTCATTAGGGACTCTGAATACATACAAGCTCAGCTTTCTGACTTCCTGTTTTGATTTCAACTCAGGATTTTGCCTGCCAATATGAGTTCTGTTAATCTCACAGACATAATTCAAACAGTTTTAGAAACTTGAGTGTTTTCTATCCAATACTAATAATAATATGCAAATATTAGCAACTATGACTGAGGAGCAGGCCGTTTGATATGGGCACCTTTCATCCAAGCTACTCAATACTGCCCCTTCAGCCATAAGAAGTTAAATACAAAAGAGCGTTGTTTGGTAACTACTATTACTAGATAGGAAAACATTTCTGAAGAGCGCACTTAAATGGAAGATGTTCTAACCAAGAGGGGTTTTGCAACTGACTGGGCATTAGTTTGCTCTTGTTCCAATTGGTTCTATGTCACGAGACGGTACCAAACAGGTTAATCAAATAAAAAATAACAAATACTGGATTGTGGTTCTGTTACATAGAGAATGTCATCTGCATATAGAGGAATCTTATTTACAACGTCTTTAGTATTATAGCCTTGTTTTGTTGTGTGAGATCTGACCTCTTGAGCAGGGTTCAATGGCTATAGCAAAAAGCAGAGGCAACAGCGCACAACCTTGTCTTGTCCCTCTAAAGGTTAAATCAGGGCGACTGATTGGTTTGTTGATTATTCTTGCACATGGGGTTCCTATATAGAAGCTGGCTCCATTTATTTATTTTATTTTTATGAACGTGTCTCCAATATTACATTTCTGTAGAACCACAAATAGGACCACTCAACTTGGTCAAAGGCTTTGTCAGTGTTTAGATGTAACGACAAGGTCAACGTTGGGTAACCTGAGAATACATAATGTTGAAGAGGCACCTGAGATTGAAGAATGAGTTTCTGTCAGGGATAATGCCGGTCACCTGCACCACCTGTTCTACTCCAAGTCTCAGAGCGAGTGACGTTTGAAACGCTATTAGCGCGCACCCCGCTAACTATCTAGCCATTTCACATCGGTTACACCAGCCTAATCTCGGGAGTTGATAGGCTTGAATTCATAAACAGCAGAGCTGCTGGCAAAACGCACAAAAGTGCTGTTTGAATGAATGCTTACGAGCCTGCTGGTGCCCACCATTGCTCAGTCAGACTGCTCGATCAAATCATAGACTTAATTATAATATAATAACACACAGAAATATGAGCCTTAGGTCATTAATATGGTCGAATCCGGAAACTATCATATCATATATCATATCATATCATATTATATCATATCATATTTAACCTTTAGAGGGACAAGACAAGGTTGTGCGCTGTTGCCTCTGCTTTTTGCTATAGCCAACTATCATATCGAAAACAAAACATTTATTCTTTCAGTGAAATACTGAATCGTTCCGTATTTTATCTAACGGGTGGCATCATCAGTCTAAATATTTCTGTTACATTGCACAACCTTCAATATTATGTCATAATTGCGTAAAATTCTGGCAAATGTTCGCAATGAGCCAGGCGGCCCAAACTGTTGCATAATCCCTGACTCTGCGTGCAATGAACGCAAGAGAAGTGACACAATTTCACCTGGTTAATATTGCCTGCTAACCTGGATTTCTTTTAGCTAAATATGCAGGTTTAAAAATATATACTTCTGTGTGATTTTAAGAAAGGCATTGATGTTTATGGTTAGGTTTGGTTTGGAGCGAGTAGTTGCATTCCGCTTTGCTCCACAGGTAGTATTACAGGTAGTATTACATTTCATTTCATTACAGTACAACAGTTTGATTTGTTTGATCTTAGCTGGCTACATAGCCGTCTTTGTATCCAAGATAATTGTGTAGTCTAGAGTAATTGTCGAGGTTACCTAGCCAGTTAGAGGTTACCTAGCCAGCTACACTTTCAAACAAAGTCAACAACGCAGCCACTGCTAGCTAGCCTATTTCACCAGCCAGCAGTACTATATCATTTTAGTCAATAAGATTTTTTGCAACGTAAGCTTAACTTTCTGAACATTCGAGACGTGTAGTCCACTTGTCATTCCAATCTCCTTTGCATTAGCGTAGCCTCTTCTGTAGCCTGTCAACTATGTGTCTGTCTATCCCTGTTCTCTCCTCTCTGCACAGACCATACAAACGCTTCACACCGCGTGGCCGCTGCTACTCTAACCTGGTGGTCCCAGCGCGCACGACCCACGTGGAGTTCCAGGTCTCAGGCAGCCTCTGGAACTGCCGATCTGCGGCCAACAAGGCAGAGTTCATCTCAGCCTATGCTTCCCTCCAGTCCCTCGACTTCTTGGCACTGACGGAAACATGGATTACCACTGATAACACTGCTACTCCTACTGCTCTCTCCTCGTCTGCCCACGTGTTCTCGCACACCCCGAGAGCTTCTGGTCAGCGGGGTGGTGGCACTGGGATCCTCATCTCTCCCAAGTGGACATTCTCTCTTTCTCCCCTGACCCATCTGTCTATCGCCTCCTTTGAATTCCATGCTGTCACAGTTACCAGCCCTTTCAAGCTTAACATCCTTATCATTTATCGCCCTCCAGGTTCCCTTGGAGAGTTCATCAATGAGCTTGACGCCCTGATAAGTTCCTTTCCTGAGGATGGCTCACCTCTCACAGTTCTGGGTGACTTTAACCTCCCCACGTCTACCTTTGACTCATTCCTCTCTGCCTCCTTCTTTCCACTCCTCTCCTCTTTTGACCTCACCCTCTCACCTTCCCCCCCTACTCACAAGGCAGGCAATACACTTGACCTCATCTTTACTAGATGCTGTTCTTCCACTAATCTCATTGCAACTCCCCTCCAAGTCTCCGACCACTACCTTGTATCCTTTTCCCTCTCGCTCTCATCCAACACTTCCCACACTGCCCCTACTCGGATGGTATCGCGCCGTCCCAACCTTCGCTCTCTCTCCCCCGCTACTCTCTCCTCTTCCATCCTATCATCTCTTCCCTCTGCTCAAACCTTCTCCAACCTATCTCCTGATTCTGCCTCCTCAACCCTCCTCTCCTCCCTTTCTGCATCCTTTGACTCTCTATGTCCCCTATCCTCCAGGCCGGCTCGGTCCTCCCCTCCTGCTCCGTGGCTCGACGACTCATGGCGAGCTCACAGAACAGGGCTCCGGGCAGCCGAGCGGAAATGGAGGAAAACTCGCCTCCCTGCGGACCTGGCATCCTTTCACTCCCTCCTCTCTACATTCTCCTCTTCTGTCTCTGCTGCTAAAGCCAATTTCTACCACTCTAAATTCCAAGCATCTGCCTCTAACCCTAGGAAGCTCTTTGCCACCTTCTCCTCCCTCCTGAATCCTCCTCCCCCTCCTCCCCCCTCCTCCCTCTCTGCTGATGACTTCGTCAACCATTTTGAAAAGAAGGTCGACGACATCCGATCCTCGTTTGCTAAGTCAAACGACACCGCTGGTTCTGCTCACACTGCCCTACCCTGTGCTTTGACCTCTTTCTCCCCTCTCTCTCCAGATGAAATCTCGCGTCTTGTGACGGCCGGCCGCCCAACAACCTGCCCGCTTGACCCTATCCCCTCCTCTCTTCTCCAGACCATTTCCGGAGACCTTCTCCCTTACCTCACCTCGCTCATCAACTCATCCTTGACCGCTGGCTACGTCCCTTCCGTCTTCAAGAGAGCGAGAGTTGCACCCCTTCTGAAAAAACCTACACTCGATCCCTCCGATGTCAACAACTACAGACCAGTAACCCTTCTTTCTTTTCTCTCCAAAACTCTTGAACGTGCCGTCCTTGGCCAGCTCTCCTGCTATCTCTCTCAGAATGACCTTCTTGATCCAAATCAGTCAGGTTTCAAGACTAGTCATTCAACTGAGACTGCTCTTCTCTGTGTCACGGAGGCGCTCCGCACTGCTAAAGCTAACTCTCTCTCCTCTGCTCTCATCCTTCTAGACCTATCGGCTGCCTTTGATACTGTGAACCATCAGATCCTCCTCTCCACCTTCTCCGAGCTGGGCATCTCCGGCGCGGCCCACGCTTGGATTGCGTCCTACCTGACAGGTCGCTCCTACCAGGTGGCGTGGCGAGAATCTGTCTCCGCACCACGTGCTCTCACCACTGGTGTCCCCCAGGGCTCTGTTCTAGGCCCTCTCCTATTCTCGCTATACACCAAGTCACTTGGCTCTGTCATATCCTCACATGGTCTCTCCTATCATTGCTATGCAGACGACACACAATTAATCTTCTCCTTTCCCCCCTCTGATAACCAGGTGGTGAATCGCATCTCTGCATGTCTGGCAGACATATCAGTGTGGATGACGGATCACCACCTCAAGCTGAACCTCGGCAAGACGGAGCTGCTCTTCCTCCCGGGGAAGGACTGCCCGTTCCATGATCTCGCCATCACGGTTGACAACTCCATTGTGTCCTCCTCCCAGAGTGCTAAGAACCTTGGCGTGATCCTGGACAGCACCCTGTCGTTCTCAACTAACATCAAGGCGGTGACCCGTTCATACTCTACAACATTCGCAGAGTACGACCCTGCCTCACGCAGGAAGCGGCGCAGGTCCTAATCCAGGCACTTGTCATCTCCCGTCTGGATTACTGCAACTCGCTGTTGGCTGGGCTCCCTGCCTGTGCCATTAAACCCCTACAACTCATCCAGAACGCCGCAGCCCGTCTGGTGTTCAACTTTCCCAAGTTCTCTCACGTCACCCCGCTCCTCCGCTCTCTCCACTGGCTTCCAGTTGAAGCTCGCATCCGCTACAAGACCATGGTGCTTGCCTACGGAGCTGTGAGGGGAACGGCACCTCCGTACCTTCAGGCTCTGATCAGGCCCTACACCCAAACAAGGGCACTGCGTTCATCCACCTCTGGCCTGCTCGCCTCCCTACCTCTGAGGAAGTACAGTTCCCGCTCAGCCCAGTCAAAACTGTTCGCTGCTCTGGCACCCCAATGGTGGAACAAACTCCCTCACGACGCCAGGTCAGCGGAGTCAATCACCACCTTCCGGAGACACCTGAAACCCCACCTCTTTAAGGAATACCTAGGATAGGATAAAGTAATCCTTCTAACCCCCCCCCTTAAAAGAGTTAGATGCACTATTGTAAAGTGGTTGTTCCACTGGATATCATAAGGTGAATGCACCAATTTGTAAGTCGCTCTGGATAAGAGCGTCTGCTAAATGACTTAAATGTAATGTAAATGTCATTGAAAATAAGAATGTGTTCTTAACTGACTTGCCTAGTTAAATAAAGGGATATAAAAATATAAAAAATTGGCGTCAAATTACAGATTTCCGTTTTTTATTTTGAAAACTTGAAATCGGCCCTAATTAATCGGCCATTCCGATTTAATCGGTCGACCTCTACACATGACCACCTCTCTGGTATCCATCCACTTTACAAACAGCAGGCCATCTTCACGAATCCATCGCATGGTACCCCGCTCAGCCCGCTTAGGCATGTCGTTCACCTTTGTTTTTGGAAAGCCCACTCTGTTGGTCCAAATGGTGCCACAAGCCCACACATTCTACTTCCTCAGCTCTGTAAACAGGGTAGGGCTTGTGTAGAAGTTGTCCACAAACAGTTTGTAGCCCTTCCCCAGCAGTTGAAAATTCAATATCTCCATAATGGAATCATAACTCAGTCCATTACCGGTAGCAAAACTGTTTTCCCCCTCATAAACAAAAGTAGAAGTGTAGGCACACACAGAATCAGCCAAAACAAACAGTTTGTAACCCCATTTGGTTGGATTGTTACGCATGTATTGTTTGAGGCTGATTCTGGCCTTAGAGGCTACCATCTTCTCATCGATGGACAGGTTCTGGGCAGGCTGAAAATAGGTCTTGCAGGCCTCAATGATGCTGGGGTAGAGGTTTGATTTTGCAGAGCCTATCAAACCTTGCTGTGCCTCTTCTTGTCATTTTTCCCATCAACTTCTGGGTCACTGATGTGAAGCGCCCGTGAGATAGTCAAACCTTTTAGAAGACATGACAGTGGTGGGGAAAGGCAGTTGATAGAGAGCTGACGTTTTCCAGTAGTCAGAGTTTTCAACTTCACCAGCCCCATGTAAATGACCAGTGAAAGAAAGCAGAAAAGGTCTGACATGGAAATGGGCTTCCATGCCTCTTTCTTTCCTGGCTGCTTCTTAGCACCATACTTATTGGTGTTCGCCACCAGGGAATCAACAACTGATGAGGTGAAAAACAGTTGAAAAAGTTGAAGGGGGCTGTACTTTGCGGTCATGTCTAGTTGAGGTCCTGGCTGCCTTTTTAGTCTAAAAACTGGTGGAAGTGGTTCCACATCATCTTACAACACAGAGTGCCAACGACCCTCTGGCCCTCTGTCTGCAGGTTTCTCTCCTCCCCACCTCCGCTTCTTTGTCACTGACTTCAAACCTCTAGATGGCAGGGTAGGTGTGGGGCCAGAGACAGCAGGGGTCCGGCTGGATGAACAAGCTTCAGAGGGGGATGGACACCTAGACATTGGTGGCGCATAATCAGAACCACTGCCACTGTGGGGGGAAAAATTGTTTCAGTAAGAATACTTTCACGTATGAGCCCTGTATCAACACGTAAAATAAACAGATGTATTATATAGAGTACAGGGAACATAATCACTATGGTGAAGTGCTGTTCCACTCCATGATTATTTATATATATATATATATATCAGACACACACACAATGTATAGCCAATGTGTACCGTACACATTTCATTATTGATATTGATTAGATATTGCAAATAAAATAAGAAAAAAAAATAATAATTCTCAAATGATTTAATATTTTATTAATTTCAAACAATGACATTAGCATGAGAATATTTTACCAGTCCAGCATGGCATCCTCTCCGTACAGAAACATGTCTTCCGCCTGGGAGTCAAAACTTGCCTCGCTGAAAGATTAATCTTCCTGAAGCAACTTGGTTTCGCTTTCTCTATCAATTTCTTCTATAATTTGGGTTACATCTGTATATCTAGACTTTGTTTTAGCTTTTCCTGATTTATTCGCCATAATTTAAATATATAAAATTGCTGAAAATGCTCTTCACTATGTACTGCTATGCGTAACTCGTGGCTCCATCAAGTAGGATTTGCAGTGGAGAATGAACCTCTTTTACGCCAGAGTTTACGACAAATGCTGGTCTTCGAACGTATAACCATTACATATTGCCGTTTACCTAAGCTCATTGGCTATCTTCCATGCTAGATTTCAAGATGATCAGTGGTCATTGGGCCAAAATACAGTCAATCACCGATAGACCGCTCCTACCATTGGTGCGCAATGTGGTCATTGATTGGTGTCTTCAAATCGGTTTGTTTCGGTCAATACGTCCTGTCTTGCTAATTGCCTATAATTTCCACCTTTTGTCTATTCCATTTGCACAACAGCATGTGAAATTTATTGTCAATCAGTGTTGCTTCCTATGTGGACAGTTTGATTTCACAGAAGTGTGATTGACTTGGAGTTACATTGTGTTGTTTAGTGTTCCCTTTATTTTTTTGAGCAGTGTATATCCAAAATGTCAATTTTATTTGGCGCGTTTGATCCAGAAAAACACCGGTTCCAACTTGTGAAACGTGACATCAAAATATCTCCAAAACATTTCAAACTACTTTTGTAATACAACTTTAGGTATTTTTTAACATAAATAATCGATAAAATTGAAGACGGGATGATCTGTGTTCAATACAGGATTAAAACAAACTGTAGCTAGCTTTCTGGTCACGTACCTCTAACAGGAAGGACACTTCAAGTGACCCTCGTTCAAGATGGCCGTACTTCTTCATTACACAAAGGAAAAAAAACTCAACCAATTTCTATAGACTGTCGACATCCAGTGGAAGCGGTAGGAACTGCAAGCAGGTGCCTTAGAAATCTGGATTCCCAATGAAAATCCATTGAAAAAAAGTGACCTCAAAAAAATAAAAATAAAATCAATGGTTTGTCCTCGGGGTTTCGCCTGCTAAATAAGTTCTGTTATACTCACAGACATGATTCAAACAGTTTTAGAAACTTCAGTGTTTTCTATCCAAATCTACTAATAATATGCATAGCTTATCTTCTGGGGATGAGTAGCTGGCAGTTTAATTTGGGCATGCTTTTCATCCAAAATTCCGAATGCTGCGCCCCTACCCTAGAGAAGTTAATGGTTACCTGATTAATTTAATCACTTAATTATAAACAGTTAATTATTCAACAAATAACAATTATCACATTAATACCAACGTCACGACACCGTCCAATAAGTTGACTCCCATTTCTGAGTATCAAGATTTGGAGTCGACTCCTAAGATTCAGTATTTTTGGAACGGAGGAGACTGATCTAGTTGCCGTACTTCTGCGAGCACACACACACACCTTTCCTAGCGAGGGACACAGTATAGGCAGGTCGACCACCAGGCAGGCAGACAGAACCTTGCACTAGGCCCATCTATTGGCAATCAAAAGCTGCATCTCGCAATGGAACTCTGTCTTGCATTTCTTCTCTTGCAATGGCTCGCAACTTCAGTAAAGTAGGGCCTATCATCAATGAATAGGCTAGAATATTCTACACACGACTGAACACGTTCACATCCCTACTTGTGGTACGTGTGCTGTATTGTCATGACGGACTGCTGTCTTCAGTGGGTCACTGAGTTGGGGTATGTTGGATTTAAATATATGTGCAGAATTCTTAAGAATACTTTCCAGGTTCTTACCTTGTGCAATAACTGAAGCTGGTTTGTGTTTTGAAGAATACTGCAACCTGACCTACTTCTCTGTGCTAATGTTCAGCACAGCGTGAGCCTAGCTAGTCTAGTCTAGTACTCGTCGCCAGAATTTTCCTTCAATTCATTATACCCCAACTTCCCGGCAGTTAGTAAGCCCTGTGGCCAGTTCCCACCCATAGCCATGCTCTAGTAGCAACCAATGATGTCTCTATACTTTAACAGGGTCTTTGCTACATCAACTTGGCCTGACCCACAATACAGCCTGCTTCCTGGCGGCTTTGCAGTCCGTAAGTCCCCTCACTATACTTCAGCAATGGAGGGTGAAATGAGTCAGACTTTTTTTATTTATTTTTTCACCGCCAACCGTTGTCCCCCACGTCCAACTTATCTGGCCAATCTCTTTCCTTATACACTGTTTTTGTTTGTACTCCCTAATCCTTTTAGCTGAGGCTTTTCCCTCTCGCAGGAAGTCTCTGTGATTGATTGCTTTGGCCTGGCCGTGACAGGGTCATTGTTGCTAGGCAACACCCTAAGATTGGTATTCTGGTGGTTGGCAGTGCTGGCCTGGCTGGCAGTGACTGGCAGCAGGAGAGGGATTTCACTTGTCACTCAAAAGGTTACCCTGGAGCTCTGAGATCATTCAGCACAGACACCCAAGTCCAGATGTGCCCTGATTCGGAAAAGGATGTCTCTTGTCAACTTAATGCGTTTGATCAAATCAGGTGGAGAAATTAAGGAGGTCCAGTATGGCATCCCAGCCAAATAAATAGTGGCGGTACGCCATACTGGTAAAACATCGCCTATTACAATAATTAAAACAATGTCATAAAAACAAGGCTATTACACCATTATTTAACATTAGCCACCTGCATGTCAGAGGCATGAACAATGAGAAAATGTACTTTATTAAAATAGGTGGTATAGCCTACGCTCAAATTCAATGTGGTTCGATGAGAACAGTGACATTTTGCCACGGCAGAGATGAATGGCTTACGCTCGGACAGCAGTGGATGCATGAATTCTGGCCTAATGACAATCGACAAAATGTCATTACACTCTGTGTTTTGCCTAACATGTCTATTTCCATTCACCACTGTTTGGATGTTGGAAATATGTTGCAAGTAGATGAATGTGTGTGTGTGGGTAGCCTAGTAAAGGAGCCCTTTTTGAAGTGGTTTGTTTGACAATCAGATGAAAATATCACAACATGTTGTTTATGCTACAATAACAGGTCATACATCTCAAAAGCTAAATGATGAATCTTTACATCGAGGCCCACAGAGATCGGTTAGTTACATAGAATCCCAATATTAATTCAATGTTTTTAATTTTGTGCACTAAAAGGAAGTCCCGTACGGGGAGGAACTGAAATATACTTTCACCCATGTATCAAATGGAGTGTCTCAATGTAGCCTACAGGAATGGAGATTGAGATTCCGGTGACTTTTGCTGTCATGGCACCGACATAAAGAATCAAACCTTTTGACTACTTAATGTTAGGGAGTGACTTATGACTTGGGCTTAAGCCTCATTGTAGGTAAGCTATTTAGATAAACAATGCGACGCTCATTGCACCAATCTGTTTGGGGTAGCATTGGCAGACAATCTGACAGTGGCCTTTCAACTAGTCCGTTCATGCAGCATCGTGAAACATTTTGAGTCACGCCTCAACTGAGCTTTTCAAGGGGGAAGTCATCCAGGTCTAGTCTAGCCCCCTTCATATACTCCTGTCTCTGGGATAAGTACAGCTTTTAAGTTATGAAAGTTTAGCAATGGCTAAATAAACAAAGCCTGTCAGATTAGAGCTGCATTAACACAGGAAGGCTTCAGCTCATCAACCCCTCTGCTGCTTTTATCATGTACTCTGCTAATTTGAAGCTTCCAGCTTGATAATACAGAGCTAGCCATGTGACTGGCAATCTCACTCTCAAAATGACATCTGAAAATGGCTAGTTTTCAATGAATCTTGCCTAGATTCAGTTCTCTTGTTGCCTCTACAGAGTGCATTGGACACATTCGATATGTCCCTCCCCACTGACTACTGCTTATGATGCATTTTGAGGAGGTGAGGAAAAATGAATTGAGAACGTGCCCATCTAGGCTGGCTTCCCCCGCAGAACAGCTCATGGAGACATGCGTGTGTTTTTATTTTATTTAACCTTTATTTAACTTGGCAAGTCAGTTGAGAACAAATTCCTATTTACAAAACCCACTGTTCCTAGGCAGTCTAACTGCCTTGTTCAGGGGCAGAACAACATCTTGTCAGCTCGGGGATTTGATCTAGCAACCTTTCGGTTACTGGCCCAACGCTCTAACCAATATGTTACCTGCTGCCCCCACACCTCATGTTTGCTCTTACCTTGATATGGCTGTTGCTTTCTCAACCCAAGATAAACGAGGCAGGCCTCCCTAGAGTGGTGCACACAGGCCCTTTGCCCTTTGAGGCAGAATAAGGATAAGTCCTCCTTTCACACTCTGGCTATCAACACTTTTCCCCAATATATATTTTTTTACTTTACACCCAATCTGTGAAATTTCAGTTTAGTACCAGGTTGATGGGTTTACTTGTCTTTGTATGTTTGCTAATGCTTTTATTGAACATGCCTAGTCAAAAACCTTGCAAGTAAGGTGCCAGAAAAGGTTTCCAGTGGGATATGGACTCCTTGCCAAGAAAAGTCTTCACCAATTAGGGGCTAGCTACTTCCCTCCAGGGTTGTTTGCTGAATATTGGAATTGGCCCTGAACTGAAGTCAAAAGGCTTTAGGTGCTCTCCCACTGCTTAGGCTAAGAAGAATGGGTACCACCACTGCCTGAGCACATGTAGGGCCTAGCTCTGCCCACAGATCTCTAGGCTCGTCCCAAGGCTTAGCGGTGTTGCCAAAAACCGGATGCATCCGGTTTTCAAAGCGAATGCTAATTCAACCTAGCTTCCTTTTCCGTTGAGAACCGGATGTGGGAACTCCGCTCTGGTGTTTTGTCTTTTACGCCTGCTACGTTAGATTACCTCACCCCAAATAGCACCCTAATCCCTTTTTAAAGCCTAGTGCCCTACCTTTGACCAGGGCTCTACATGGAGAATAGGGTGCCATTAGGGATGCAGCCTGGCTGAAGCCCAGCTCTGCAGTGATCAAAGACCTTGGAGGATGAAACCCAACCCAGTTTCTCTGGGAAGGAGGCTGTAGCATGTCAGACCGGTGCCCTGTTTCACACTCCTTCCTGCCCTCTGCATTGCAGTCAGATGTCACCCAGATCTATCTAAATAAATCACTCTGCTATTCAGGTAGTTTTCTTGCTGTGTTATTGCCAGACATGCTGGTACAAGACAACCAATCTACCATTTTTGTCTTGTCTGTGAGAGGCCAACTAAGCCATGAAGACCTGTTAAGCCTGACTGTCTCCTAGTCAGCTATGGATGAATCACAATTCCTGAAAGATTTGAAGGAAGAAGTGAAACAAACTCCTTCGCCCCTTCTCACCATTCACGGGATCTCAGAAGGGGTGGTTTCTTTTTGAGGAAGTGTATGTGTGTGCACGCAAGTGTGCTGTGGGGGGTTGACACAGCTGGTGCGTGTTTGTCGCTGACGTTAGTCTCGCCCAGCTTTTAAAGCGCTCCTTCATGTTAGTGTGTATTTTATTTTTTTATTTTTTTGAAAACCACATCAGCTGAACACTGCAGCTCACAGGTTGTGTGCATAGCTGTGGGCCTTCATTGAGGCTTGAGGAAAATATTCTATCATTGAACACTACACCTACTAGGCTTATAGCATGACTAGCTTGTAGTGATCAACAACATGCAATTTTGGAACACATTCAGCTTCTGAAAATGCCTATGTTCTTAGCTATCTGACATGGCTGGTTTGCGATGATCAGAGACCATCTAAAAAGAAACCGGTCACCTTTTTATGTTTGGGTATTCAAGGCAGGCTGTGGCTATTTGTCTTCTAAAATCAACTAGACGGGTACCATCTTCATATTGGTGCTCTAGGCTTTATTTGTCCTCTGAGTGCTGGTTGTTCCTGGCCCTGTTTATGACCGTGTCCCCTGTGTTCTGTCCCCTCTACAGAGCAGATCTTCCAGAACATCCGTCAGGAGTACAGCCGCTACCAGCGGCGACGGCAGTTGGAGGGGGCCTTCAACCAGAGTGAGGTTGCCTGTAGCTCCACCGATGCCCCCAGTTCCTCCCTCACCGGCCCCAGCTCCCCACCAGGTGAGATGGAGGGGTGTGTGTGTGTGGGGGGGGGGGTTTAGATGGTGTGCAAGGTGGGCCAACTGAGTCACCTGCCAAACCCCGTCACCACTCATATGGTGTCCAGTGTGAGCATGCAGTGGTAATACAAACCCCAAACATTTCAGCCTCCATAGACGTTACATAATGATGCTTGGAGTCGGTATATGTTTTTATAGCTCCCATTGACTCAAGTATAGCTAGTCAGTGCCATCTCCTTAAGAACAAATTCTTATTTACATGACTGCTTACCCCAGGCCAAACCCTCCCCTAACCCGGACAACACTGGGCCAATTGTGCGCCGCCCTATGGGACTCCCGATCACGGCCGGTTGTGATACAGCCCAGGATCGAACCAGGATCAGTAGTCCCGCCTCTAGACTGTTGCGCTACTCGGGAGACCATTGATTTGAATGTGAATATCTGTCACTCCGTTCTAGTAATTATACTTCTCTCCTAGTTCTGAGACTATTGCCTGGAATTGAGCTTTTAAAAGCTTTGGTCAGAAATTCAGAATGGGTCAAAGTACACTTAAAATCCCAGGGCATGAATCATTCAGCCTTCCCCTGGATCCAGCTCCAAGCTCAGGAGACTTGGCGACGGGGCCTCGTTAGTGCCACTTTTTTGTGCCTTTTTTGAACCGTGGCACACCTTGATGGGATATTAAATTCTGCGGCACACCTAAAATAGCCCTACTTTATTTAGTCGTAATGACCTCACATATCATCTGACTCATTCCGCAAACAATCTATTTTCTGTGACAATAAAAAAAATATATATATATTGCATCTGGCTTCTCAGCTGCGCTATCGTCTGAGACCGGCCATCTGGACAGCTGATGAAACTCAAGAGTATTTCTGTCTGTAGTAAAGCCCTTTTGTGGGTTAAAACTCAATCTGATTGGCTGGTCCTAGCTCCCCAGTGGGTGGGCCTATGCCCACCCATAGCTGCACCCCTGCCCAGTCATGTGAACGCCTGAGTTCAGGGCACGCAGCACATCGGTTGGGAACCACTGGTCTATGCTGCTGCTGAGTCTAAGGTGACAAACGGCAATAAATACATTATTGCGCAGACATCTGTTCCTAGAGAGGACATTGTGAACTCTGACCTGTAGTGTATGTATAGATGGCATGGGCAATGTCAGCCTACATAAAATGTCACTGTGTGTCCCAGGTGCCTCGAGGAAGGACCAGCCGTCGTTCACACTGAGGCAGGTGAGCTACCTGTGCGAGCGCTTGCTCAAAGACCACGAGGAGAAGATCCGGGAGGAGTATGAACAGATCCTCAACACAAAACTTGCAGGTACATGGCATATCACCATCCTTAAACCTCAGTCAAATGGGCTTTTCACATTACTGAGCCAAGCCGAAACATGCTGCGCTGGCATGGTTATGCATCCACTGTAGATGATGGGAACTATGTAAAAAGTTGTGAAAATGTCAGCTAGCACAGTGGTTCGGGTCAGCATGATAGTGTGAAAATGGCTTTAGTTTGTTCGATCTTACGAAAGTCTTTAATGTTTTCACACCCTTTAGCACTAGCAATGAAGAAAGACTTCTACAAATGGCACCGTGTGTGCAATAGGAGAGGCCTATTTGCTGCTTCCCCCGAATACCTTTTAATGCCTTTTATCTAATGTCCTGCTGATTGTTCTTGTTTAATTAGGGGCTGCTCTTGGCAGATATGGATTTATGTACTAGACACTACTAGCCAGGACTGCTAATGTTTCTAGAATATACAGCTGCTCTGACTGGAGTGATTAATATGATCAACCTTTTTAGCTGATGTTTAGTGAAGGCTGAATCACCAAGTATTATTTTTTGCAACACATGTTGGGGTCCTATCTGGTACTTAAATCTGCACATTCACAGTTTTGTACTAATCCATTGGCCTTTTAATCGTCTGTTGCAGAACAATACGAATCTTTTGTGAAATTCACACAAGACCAGATCATGCGAAGATATGGCGCCAGGCCTGCTAGTTGTAAGTACCAGTTTCAGTGTTCACATTCTGTCCATACACCTTTTTGCTTTTGAAGAGTAAACAAAGCAATCCCTACAGCCACATAAAATAATAGATTTTTCTCTCTGTTCAGAGTTTTAATGCATTATCTTGTCATCTCATTTCTGTCTTCATGCTGTTTTCATCCATTATTCAATCCCTCTGTTTCAGATGTCTCTTGAATTCCCCCATCGACGAGGTACCAGCTTTTCTCACAAGATGGCTGCTCTTCTACTGCCCCTTCCTCCACTAGATTTGTGATTTTTATTTCCCCTTTTTTTCATGCTATTTGGGTACCATGGTTTATCAACATTTTTAATCCAAAACTGATTTCTATAAAATGCTAATGAATCGGAATAAAATGTAAAGATTCAATTATATGCTAGCTCTCTGGATTTTTTTTGACTAAAGCAGATTTTTCGTTCTCCCCGGCGCTGTAGTGGCTATTCTCTGATCCTTCTGTATTATAACCTGCCAGCACTGCCCCTCTGCAGCAGCTGTATTACTAAAGCCCCCTGGCCTCTCATCCACCCAGTTTATTTTTTATCTTTTCCAACTAACTGAGGATGTGGATTTCTTTTGAAATTAAAAGTTCTGTGATTTAAAATGGTTTCCCTCAATTACTTTTTTGTTATGAATGTTGAACAAACTATTATAACCAACTGTTGTTTTGGTCTTTTTTTAAATTCTAAAGTAAATGCATGACGAAGTTAGTCTTGTCAAAGGAAGGTTCATTTGTGCAGTATATGTGCTTTAAGGTTGCATAACCCCCTTGAATTCAGTACATTTAAGACTGTTACAGTGCATTCGGTAAAGAACTCAGACCCTTTTTCCACATTTTGTTACTTTACAGCCTTATTCTGAAATTGATGACATTTGCATTTTTTCTCATCAGTCTACACAATACCCCATAATGACAAAGCGAAAACAGGTTTTTAGAAAAATTATACTTATTTACATAAGTATTAAGATCTTTTGCTATGAGACTCAATTGTGCTCAGGTGCATCCTGTTTCCATTGATCATCCTTGATGTTTCTACAACTTGTTTGGAGTCCACCTGTGGTAAATTCAATTGATTGGACATGATTTGGAAAGGCACACACCTGTCTAAATAAGGTCGGACAGTTGACCCTGAATGTCAGAGCAAAACCCAAGACATGAGGTTGATGGAATTGTCCATAGAGCTCCAAGACAGGATTGTGTTGAGAAACAGATCTGGTGAAGGGTGCCAAAACAGTTCTGCAGCATTCAAGGTCCCCAAGAACACAGTTGCCTCCATCATTCTTAAATGGAAAAAGTTTCGAACCTAGAGCTGACCGCCTGACCAAACTGAGCAATAAGGGGAGAAGGGCCTTGTTCAGGGAGGTGACCAAGAACCCAATGGTCACTCTGACAGAGCTCAAGAGTTCCTCTGTGGAGATGGGAGAACCTTCCAGAAGGACAACCATCTGCGGCACTCCACTAATCAGGCCTTTATGGGAGAGGCCAGACAGAAGCCTCTCCTCAGTAAAAGGCACATGACAGCTCGTTTGGAGTTTGCTGAAAGGCACCTAAAAGACTCCGACCATGAGAAACATTCTCTGGTCTGATGAAACCAAGATTGAACTCTTTGGCCTGAATGGCAAGTGTCATGTCTGGAGACACCTGAAACCCCACCTCTTTAAGGAATACCTAGGATAGGATAAAGTAATCCTTCTCACCCCCCCCCCCCCCTTAAAAGATTTAGATGCACTATTGTAAAGTGGCTGTTCCACTGGATGTCATAAGGTGAATGCACCAATTTGTAAGTCGCTCTGGATAAGAGCGTCTGCTAAATGACTTAAATGTAAATGTAAATGTCTGGTGGAAACCAGGCACTGCTCCTCATCTGGGCAATACCATCCCTACGGTGAAACATGGTGGTGGCAGCATCATGCTGTGGGGATGTTTTTCAGCGAGTGGGAGACCTGTCCGGATCGAGGGGAAAGATGAATGGCTTCCTTGATGAAGTTCCTTGATTGAAAACCTGCTCCAGTGTGCTCAGGACATCAGACTGGGGTGAAGGTTCGCCTTCCAACAGGACAACGATCCTAAGCACACAGCCAAGACAATGCAGGAGTGACTTCGGGACAAGACTCTGAATGTCCTGGCCCAGCCAGAGCCCGGACTTGAACCCGATCGAACATGGCTGGAGAGACCAGAAAATAGCTGTGCAGCTCACCATCCAACCTTACAGAGCTTGAGAAGAATGGGAGATTACCCAAATATAGGTGTGCCAAGCTTGTAACGTCATACCCAAGAAGACTTGAGGCTGTAATCACTGCCAAATGTGCTTCAACAAAGTACTGAGTAAATGGCCTGAATACTTATGTAAAGGTGATTTTAAATATTTATTTATTTTTTATTCATTTACCAAAAAATCTACCTGTTTTTTCTTTGTCATTATGGGGTATTGTGTGTAGCTGGAGGGGGGTCAATTTAATCAATTTGACGATAAGGCTGTAATGTAACAAAGTGGAAAAAGTCAAGGTCTGAGTTCTTTCCGAATGATCTGTATGACTAGAGTTATCAGGTTGCGGTTAACTTTTGTGACAATTCCAAAATGTCTAATTTAACATTACTTCCTACCCCCATGGGCACTTATGAAGATCTGAGAGGATTGGTGTATATGTGAAAATCAACAAGCAGCCCAATAAATTCAGTACATGTAAAACTTGTTTTTTGAGGCGGGTCATTATTATGGGTATTCTTTTGTAATGGTATCTTACACCCTCTACTGGTACAACTCGTATTGTGCAGAAATGGCATTGATGGGATGCTTGACAGTACAGCAGGCTTTTCCTTCGGAATAATTGAAATATGTGGACACCAGAATCGTTGATTGTCTGTGGTCCACGAAACAACGATGCATATCACACTTTTAATCATCAGTTGTTGATGGACATTATGCAGGTAAACTGCCTAGTTAAATAAGGTTTAAATATATATATATGGGGATCTCCAGCCAAAGCCCATGACGACATCACCGATATCAGGTGTTACCGGAAGCGCAGGTGAGTTGTTGCAAAATGCCTGCGAAGTGTGCGCTACATTCAACTTTTTAGATTTGCTTTTCAAGTAGGGACGCTTCAGAGTTTTGTTTGGAAAAAGGAAGTTCCGCTGCAGGAAAAGCTAAGCGAGGTCTATAATTATCTCAAGTCATTTATCAGAATAGACCGTCATTTTCCCAATGTGCAGTAGTGAGGATTTTACCCGCTTGGAATGTCCGGACTGTTTTAGAATTGCGTGAAAATATAAAAACAAAAGTATTTGAGAACTTATACAATTTATGTATTTTAAGATGCTAGTGGAAACGTTGAGTTGAATCATTTTCACGGCAGCTCTTTCAATCAGTACGTAAGTTACTTGCATTGCATTCTATATAGGCCTACAGAGTAAAGACGCTGTTATTATGGAAAATGTGCAGACCAACTTCTGTACTGAATGGGACATGATCATGTGTGTGGGTTAAGTTTACATAGGCTCATGGTTCATATGCAGGGAAACTGAATAAAAAAGAAAAGAAAAATCCATATAGTCGAAAAAGGGTTTAGGGAAATTAACGTGTATTGCCGTGCTTGAAATTGTATTGCCCGCGCTTGTATTTATTTCATTCAAATTGACCCTAGACTCCAAAGTAGCCCATTATATCAGCCATTGATGTGTTAGGCCAGGGTTACCTAATGGGCCGTTCGAATTTATATCCCCCTTAAGTTTTCGGAGAAAATAAATATATCTAGGCCTATATATAGTAAAAAAATGTTTTTTGAAAACCCATGTATTCACACACATAGAGAGGCATATGTGATTGTATCTCAATGTAATCAAGGTTTTAAGTTGTTTTTGACAAATTCTATATTTGTTTGGGATTCATGCGGTACATTTTCTGGCCCCCGAAAGCATCCGATCTGTGTGCCCGAAAGAGTTGCGTAACTACTCTAATTGTCCCGAGAGACAACAATTTTATACTTCAAAACTGAACTTTACATGTTTATCACAGTATCAAATACCTCACTAATGTGTCGTTAACCCTTTTAGCTACTCAACCCGTAATTCAGAAGCCAATATCTCACCCTTAGTTTTGTTAATCCCATTTAACACAACATACACTCTAACAAATCAGTGAAATCCTGACCTTTATGGTTTTAGTCCAAATAAATCCTCCGTAGTTTCCCAGACACCGATTAAGTCAAAGCCCTCATTGTATGTCTATCGACACATACTGAAAAGACATTGACATACTTTCATAGGGAAAGCATGATCTAAAATGGAGAAATGTAGCATGTTCTTCCTGTCAATTCATTTGACTCATCCACTCTATTTGTCTAGGCTACAATCTGAGGAGTGATGGACATAGACATTGAAGAGCAGGACCCCCTCGCTGTAGACCCTGTTGACCGAGATGGGAGACGGATGGGGGATACGGGAGGTGATGATGACGGGAATAGGAAGGTTGGATGCTGCGAGAGGTTCCATCGCTCCATCTCCAAGTGGATGCTTCCGGAAGAACTCCACGAACAGTACCGGGAGCGAGCCAACTGCTGCCCCCCTCCTATCTTCATCATCCTCATCAGCATCGGAGAGGTGAGGGTTGATACGCATCATACTAATGGCAGCACAGCGCTGACAACAAGTAGCCTCTATTGCATCTGCATACGTTATGATGATTGTGTTGTTATACCTGGGTGAATTTTCAATTTCAGGAAATTCTCTGGACGTAGTATTTAAAGAGAGAGGTGCAGCTGAAATTGTACCTCCACCATGGTTCATTGGACAAAGCCTATGGGAAAATAAACACAAACACTTTTTAAAATAAACACTGAAAATAAGGTCTGGGTAAACACAGGCTCAGGAGATCTTATACGTTTTGCTCTATGAGATAATCTTCATCCGCTAACACCACTTTTGTACTTAATAAAGGTCATGTTAACGGACTGATATCTCATTAGAACAAAACGTATAAACTCTCCTAAGCCTGTGTTAACCTCCGACCTTATTTTCGATGTTTATGTCCAAAACCCTATTCTTTCCCCATTAATTTTCCCAATAGGAATGGCTGAACGAACCCGAGGTAACAGATTTCTGTTTTTTAGGACTACAAGCTGGCGAGCTCTATTAAATGGCTCAACATTGGTATTTGTGTATTCAAACTCTGAGTTTGGATGCGGCTAAGGTTCTGAACTGTAGAGCTCTTGTACCTGACATTCCTTCTGCTGTGGGAAGTCTCGGCCAGCTTATCCATCTCAATGTCTGAATTCATCCAAGATTCTTAGAGCAATCCCTAGACCTATGCATTGGCTCAATGAAAATAGAGTTTGAGCACAATTGACATTGGGACCAGGGTTTAAGGAATGTGTTTTTAATCATACTCAACCGTACACTGTGTCCATGACATTTCACTGCTATTTTAGTAGTATGGTGAGCTTGTTATGGCAGAATCATTGAGATGTGGGTTTTTATGTTAAAGGTGAAGTGAGTTAAAGGGAGTGGAAAAATGTGCCATGTCAATGCAGTTTTTTTAAGGAATTTGTCTAGGGTTCTCCGCTTTTCTCATTAACTTTGTTGCCATTGTGTGTTATCAGTCTGAAATATGTTTGTATGCTGCTGTAATGGTCTGCTCTGCCCACACTGGAACACTTTATGAAAGGCTGACTAATGGCTACATTTAAAACAACTGTTTAGCCTTTCAGGACCCCTCCTGTCAGTATGTAACTAGTCACTGATCTACCCTGTGTTTGTCTGGACAGTTAGCAGTGTTTATCTACTATGCGGTGTGGAAGCCCCAGAAGCAGTGGGTCACCCTGGGCGAGGGCATCTGGAACAGCCCACTCACTTACAAGTCTGACCGGCGGGAGGAGGCGTGGCGCTTCGTCTCCTACATGTTTGTCCACGCTGGGTAAGGGTCACTTCACCTCACACAGATGCCCAAGACCACTGGAGATTCACCATTAACCAAACTTTTTAGTCAATCAAATTTATTTATAAAGCCCTTACATCAGCTGATGTCACAAAGTGCTGCACAGAAACCCAGCCTAAAACCACAAACTGCAAGCAATGCAGGTGTAGAAGCACAGTGGCTAGGAAAAACTCCCTAGAAAGGCCAGAACCTAGGAAGAAACCTAGAGAGGAACCAGGCTATGAGGGGTGGCCAGTCCTCTTCTGGCTGTGCCGGGTGGAGATTATAACAGAACATGGCCAAGATGTTCAAATGTTCATAGATGACCAGCAGGGTCAAATAATAATAATCGCAGTGGTTGTCGAGGGTGCAACAGGTCAGCACCTCAGGAGTAAATGTCAGTTGGCTTTTCATAGCCGATCATTCAGAGTATCTCTACCGCTCCTGCTGTCTCTAGAGAGTTGAAAACAGCATTTCTGGGAATGGTAGCACGTCCGGTGAACAGGTCAGGGTTCCATAGCCGCAGGCAGAACAGTTGAAACTGGAGCAGCAGCACGGCCAGGTGGACTGGGGACAGCAAAGAGTCATCAGGCCAGGTAGTCCTGAGGCATGGTCCTAGGGCTCAGGTCCTCCGAAAGAGAGAGAATTAGAGAGAGCATACTTAAATTCACACAGGACACCGGATAAGAAAGGAGAAATACTCCAGATATAACAGACTGACCCTAGCCCCCCCAACACATAAACTACTGCAGCATAAATACTGGAGGCTGAGACAGGAGGTGTCGAGGGACACTGTGACCCCGTCCGACAATACCCCCGGACAGGGCCAAACAGGCAGGATATAGCCCCACCCACTTTGCCAAAGCACAGCCCCCACACCACTAGAGGGATATCTTCAACCACCAACTTACCATCCTGAGACCAGGCCGAGTATAGCCCACAAAGATCTCCGCCACGGCACAACCCAAGGGGGGGCGCCAACCCGGACAGGAAGATCACGTCAGTGACTCAACCCACTCAAGTGACACACCCCTCCTAGGGATGGCATGGAAGAGCACCAGTAAGCCAGTGACTCAGCCCCTGTAATAGGGTTAGAGGCAGAGAATCCCAGTGGAGAGAGGGCAACCGGCCAGGCAGAGACAGCAAGGGCGGTTCGATGCTTCAGTGCCTTTCCATTCACATTCCCACTCCTGGGCCAGACTACACTCAATCATAGGACCTACTGAGGAGATGAGTCTTCAATAAAGACTTAAAGGTTGAGACCGAGTCTGCGTCTCTCACATGGGTAGGCAGACCATTCCATAAAAATGGAGCTCTATAGGAGAAAGCCCTGCCTCCAGCTGTTTGCTTAGAAATCTAGGAACAGTAAGGAGGCCTGCGTCTTGTGACCGTAGCGTACGTGTAGGTATGTACGGCAGGACCAAATCGGAGAGACAGGTAGGAGCAAGCCCATGTAATGCTTTGTAGGTTAGCAGTAAAACCTTGAAATCAGCCCTTGCCTCGACGGGAAGCCAGTGTAGAGAGGCTAGCACTGGAGTAATAAGATAAAAAATGTCAGTTCTAGTCAAGATTTTAGCAGTCGTGTTTAGCACTAACTGAAGTTTATTTAGTGCTTTATCCGCGTAGCTGCAAAGTAGAGTATTGCAGTACTATAACCTAGAAGTGACAAAAGCATGGATTCATTTTTCTGCATCATTTTTGGACCGAAAGTTTCAGATTTTTGCAATGTTACGTAGATGGAAAAAAGCTGTCCTTGAAACAGTCTTGATATGTTCATCAAAAGAGAGATCAGGGTCCAGAGTAACTCCGAGGTCCTTCACAGTTTTATTTGAGACGACTGTACAACCATCAAGATTAATTGTCAGATTCAACAGAAGAACTTTCTTTATTGGGACCTAGAACAAGCATTTCTGTTTTGTCTGAGTTTAAAAGTAGAACATTTGCAGCCATCCACTTCCTTCTGAAACACAGGCTTCCAGGGAGGGCAATTTTGGGGCTTCACCATGTTTCATTGAAATGTACAGCTGTGTGTCATCCTCATTGCAGTGAAAGTTAACATTATGTTTCCGAATGACATCACCAAGAGGTAAAATATATAGTGAAAACAATAATGGTCCTAAAACGGAGCCTTGACAGATAAGATCTAAACCAGGCCAGAACTTGTCCGTGTAGACCAATTTGGGTTTCCAATTTCTCCAAAAGAATGTGGTGATCGATGGTATCAAAAGCAGCACTGAGGTCTAGGAGCACGAGGACAGATGCAGAGCCTCAGTCTGACGCCATTAAAGGGTAATTTACCACCTTCACAAGTGCAGTCTCAGTGCTATGATGGGGTCTAAAACGTTTCGTATACATTGTTTGTCTTCAGGAAGGCTGTGAGTTGCCGTGCAACAGCTTTTTCAATTTTTTTTGAGAAGAATGGGAGATTCGATATAGGCCAATTTTTTTTGTTTTTTAAATATTTTCTAGGTCAAGGTTTGACTTTCTCAAGAGAGGCTTTATTACTGCCACTTTTAGTGAGTTTGGTACACATCCGGTTTATTATGTTCAACATAGGAGGGCCAAGCACAGGAAGCAGCTCTTTCAGTAGTTTAGTTGGAATAGGGTCCGGTATGCAGCTTGACGGTTTAGAGGCCATGATTATTTTCATCAGTGTGTCAAGAGAGTGTCTCCCTTGATCCTACGTCCTGGCAGAGTTGTGCAGACTCAGGACAACTGAGCTTTGGTGGAATACGCAGATTTAAAGAGGAGTCCGTAATTTGCTTTCTCATGATCTTTTCCTCAAAGAAGTTCATGAATTTATCACTGCTGAAGTGAAAGCCATCCTCTCTTCGGGAATGCTGCTTTTTAGTTAGCTTTGCTTTACAGTATCTTTACAGTATCAAATTGTTTGGGGGGATTGTTCTTATTTTCCTCAATTAAGTTGGAAAAATATGATGATCAACCAGCAGTGAGGGCTCTTCGATACTGCATGGTACTGTCTTTGCAAGCTAGTCGGAAGACTTCCAGTTTGATGTTGCGCCATTTCCGTTGCAATTTTCTGGAAGCTTGCTTCAGAGCTCGGGTATTTTCTGTATACCAGGGAGCTAGTTACTAATGACAAATGTTTTTAGGGGTGCGACTGCATCTAGGGTATTGCGCAAGGTTAAATTGAGTTCCTCAGTTAGGTGGTTAACTGATTTTTGTACTCTGACGTCCTTGGGTAGGCGGAGGGAGTCTGGAAGGGCATCTAGGAATCTTTGGGTTGTCCGAGAATTTATAGCACGGCTTTTGATGATCCTTGGTTGGATTCTGAGCAGATTATTTGTTGCGATTGCGAACATAATAAAATGGTGGTCCGATAGTCCAGGATTATGAGGAAAAACATTAAGATCCACAACATTTATTCCACGGGACAAAACTAGTTCCAGAGTATGACGGTGGCAGTGAGTAGGTCCGGAGACATGTTGGACAAAACCCACCGAGTCGATGATGGCTCCGAAAGTCTTTTGGAGTGGATCTGTGGACTTTTCCATGTGAATATTAAAGTCACCAAAAATTGGAATATTATCTGCCATGACGACAAGGTATGATAGGAATTCAGGGAACTCAGTGAGGAACGCTGTATATGGCCCAGGAGGCCTGTAAACAGTAGCTATAAAAAGTGACTGAGTAGGCCGCATAGATTTCATGACTAGAAGCTCAAAAGACAAATATTTATTTTATTTTTTTGTAAATTGAAATTTGCTATCATAAATGTTAGCAACACCTCCGCCTTTGTGGGATGCACGGGGGATATGGTCACTAGTGTAACCAGGAGGTGAGGCCTCATTTAACACAGTAAATTCATCAGGCTTAAGCCATGTTTCAGTCAGGCCAATCACATCAAGATTATGATCAGTGATTAGTTCATTGACTATAAATGCCTTGGAAGTGAGGGATCTAACATTAGGTAGCCCTATTTTGAGATGTGAGGTATCACAATCTCTTTCAATAATGGCAGGAATGGAGGAGGTCTTTATTCTAGTGAGATTGCTAAGGCGAACACTGCTATGTTTAGTTTTGCCCAACCTAGGTCGAGGCACAGACACGGTCTCAATGGGGATAGCTGAGCTGACTACACTGACTATGCTAGTGGCAGACTCCACTATGCTGGCTAACAGCCTGCTGCCTGGCCTGCACCCTATCTCATTGTGGAGCTAGGGGAGTTAGATCCCTGTCTATGTTCGTAGATAAGATGAGAGCACCCCTCCAGCTAGGATGGAGTCCTTCACTCCTTAACAGGCCAGGCTTGGTCCTGTTTGTGGGTGAGTCCCAGAAAGTGGGCCAATTATCTACAAATTCTATCTTTTGGGAGGGGCAGAAAACAGTTTTCAACAAGCGATTGAGTTGTGAGACTCTGATGTAGAGCTCATCACTCCCCCTAACTGGGTGGGGGCCAGAGACAATTACTCGATGCCAACACATCTTTCTAGCTGATTTACACGCTGAAGCTATGTTGCGCTTGGTGACCTCTGACTGTTTCATCCTAACATCGTTGGTGCCGACGTGGATAACAATATCCCTATGCTCTCTACACTCGCCAGTTTTAGCTTTAGCCAGCACCATCTTCAGATTAGCCTTAACGTCGGTAGTGTATGATCGCTGGAGGATTCGTTTTAAGTCTAATACTACGGGTAATGGAGTCGCCAATGACTAGGGTTTTCAATTTGTCAGAGCTAATGGTGGGATGCTTCGGCGTCTCAGACCCCATAACGGGAGGAGTAGAGACCAGAGAAGGCTCAGCCTCTGACTCCGACTCGCTGCTTAATGGGGAGAACCGATTGAAAGTTTCTGTTGGCTGAATGAGCGACACCGGTTGAGCATTCCTACAGCATTTCCTTCCAGAAGCCATGAGAAAGTTGTCCGGCTGCGGGGACTGTGCGAGGGGATTTATACTATCTGTAAATTACCCTTGCCTAACTGTGTTCAATACCGGAGGAAAACAAAGTGGAGCGTGCTTTTCAGGTCACGCGCCTCTATCAAAGAGTACACTTCTCTCTACCCTCGTTCTTAACAGTGCTACTTCTTCATTTCTCAAAGGAAAACCCTCAACCAATTTCTAAAGACAAACCATCCAGTGGAAGCGATAGGAACTGCAAGAAAGTCCCTTAGAAATCTGGATTCCCAATGAAAACCCATTGAAAAGAGAGTGACCTAAAAACAAAAAAAAATCTGAATGGTTTGTCCTTGGGGTTTCGCCTGCCAAATAAGTTCTGTTATACTCACAGACATGATTCAAACAGTTTTCTATCCAAATCTATTAATAATATGCATATCTTAGCTTCTGGGCCTGAGTAGCAGGCAGTTTACTTTGGACACGCTTTTCATCCGGACGTGTAAATACTGCCCCCTATCCCAAAGAAGTTAATGTTTCTACTTAGCGTCGGCTGGTGGAGGTCCTGACGAACCACATCCAGATAAAGCGTCCATAGTGAAAAAGTTGAATGAAAAAAAGTTCAGCGAGGGAAAAACTAAAAATATAAACAGTAATTCAAAAGTAAAAACCGTGAAGTTGGCAGGTAGTAAAGTAAGGTTAGCAACAAAACGCACAGCAGCACGTAAAGAAGTCCAGGCTTAATCCACAGGAGGCTGCTGAGGGGAGGACGGCTCATAATAATGGTTGAAACAGAGTGAATGGAATGGCAACAAAAATTATACCATTCCACTGATTCTGCTGCAGCCATTACCACAAGCTCGTCCTCCCCAATTAAGGTGCTACCAACCTCCTGTGGCTTAATCTGGCTCCCAAGAAACCATCCCAAAGAGTAGAGCATTGAAGATCATTCTTCTTGCCACATCTCCCTGAAATGATTCACTCTCTCCCCTATCATCTGTTTATACAACACATGGACACCTGCTAAAGCAGTTCTGGGTTCTCCGGAGTTTGAGGTCACGATTCAATCCAAGTGAAAGGCTTTTAAAGGCAATTTCCCAAATGTTCACAGAGATTGCATTCACTGTAAACGCTGTGGATGTCGACTCAAGCAAAAATGTTCTTTTAATAAAGGGTCAATTGCAGTGTGTTTGTGTTTCTTTGAATCCTGGCCTGAGTCTTTCCACAGGTTCTGATTCATGGGTAAGATATTCACTTGCCTATCCACTCCCACACTTGCGGCGCCATGGGGTAGCAAGACGGTGCTGAAGCCCCTTCTAGAATTGGCCTATGTTTTAAATTCTCAGTATATATACACTGCTCAAAGAAATAAAGGGAACACTAAAATAACACATCCTAGAGCTGAATGAATGAAATATTCTTATTAAATACTTTTTTCTTTACATAGTTGAATGTGCTGACAACAAAATCACACAAAAATGATCAATGGAAATCAAATTTATCAACCCATGGAGGTCTGGATTTGGAGTCGCACTCAAAATTAAAGTGGAAAACCACACTACAGGCTGATCCAACTTTGATGTAATGTCCTTAAAACAAGTCAAAATGAGGCTCAGTAGTGTGTGTGGCCTCCACGTGCCTGTATGACCTCCCTACAACGCCTGGGCATGCTCCTGAGGTGGCGGATGGTCTCCTGAGGGATCTCCTCCCAGACCTGGACTAAAGCATCCGCCAACTCCTGGACAGTCTGTGGTGCAACGTGGCATTGGTGGATGGAGCGAGACATGATGTCCCAGATGTGCTCAATTGGATTCAGGTCTGGGGAACGGGCGGGCCAGTCCATAGCATCAATGCCTTCCTCTTGCAGGAACTGCTGACACACTCCAGCCACATGAGGTCTAGCATTGTCTTGCATTAGGAGGAACCCAGGGCCAACCGCACCAGCATATGGTCTCACAAGGGGTCTGAGGATCTCATCTCGGTACCTAATGGCAGCCAGGCTACCTCTGGCGAGCACATGGAGGGCTGTGCGGCCCCCCAAAGAAATGCCACCCCACACCATGACTGACCCACCGCCAAACCGGTCATGCTGGAGGATGTTGCAGGCAGCAGAACGTTCTCCACGGCGTCTCCAGACTCTGTCACGTCTGTCACATGTGCGTGTGAACCTGCTTTCATCTGTGAAGAGCACAGGGCGCCAGTGGCGAATTTGCCAATCTTGGTGTTCTCTGGCAAATGCCAAACGTCCTGCACGGTGTTGGGCTGTAAGCACAACCCCCACCTGTGGACGTCGGGCCCTCACACCACCCTCATGGAGTCTGTTTCTGACCGTTTGAGCAGACACATGCACATTTGTGGCCTGCTGGAGGTCATTTTGCAGGGCTCTGGCAGTGCTCCTCCTTAAACAAAGGCGGAGGTAGCGGTCCTGCTGCTGGGTTGTTGCCCTCCTACGGCCTCCTCCACGTCTCCTGATGTACTGGCCTGTCTCCTGGTAGCGTCTCCATGCTCTGGACACTACGCTGACAGACACGGCAAACCTTCTTGCCACAGCTCGCATTGATGTGGCAGGACTTTCAGCGCAATCTGCGTCAGAAATAGAAAGGAGTTCTATTTTAGCCCTTCACGTCGCAGACGCTCATTGGCACGCAGGCACTGTGAGTGCAATAATTGAATAACATGGATTTCTAAATTTATTTTGTGACGTGTCACATGCTGACCAGACCGGACAAGTCATTTTTCCAACAATTGTTTACAGACAGATTATTTCACTTATAATTCACTGTATCACAATTCCAGTGGGTCAGAAGTATACATACATTAACTTGACTGTGCCTTTAAACAGCTTGGAAATTCCAGAAAATGATGACATGGCTTTAGAAGCTTCTGATAGGCTAATTGGCATCATTCGAGTCAATTGGGGATGTACCTGTGGATGTATTTCAAGGCCTAACTTCAAACTCAGTGCCTCTTTGCTTGACATCATGGGAAAATCAAACGAAATCAGCCAAGACCTCAGAAAAAAAATTGTAGACCTCCACAAGTCTGGTTCATCCTTGGGAGCAATTTCCAAATGCCTGGAGGTACCACGTTCATCTGTACAAACAATAGTACGCAAGTACTACCGCTCATACCGTTCAGGAAGGAGACGCGTTCTGTCTCCTATAGATTAATGTACTTTGGTGCGAAAAGTGCAAATCAATCCCAGAACAACAGCAAAGGACCTTGTGAAGATGCTGGAGGAAACAGGTACAAAAGTATCTATATCCACAGTAAAACGAGTCCTATATCGACATAACCTGAACGGCCGCTCGGCAAGGAAGAAGCCACTACTCCAAAACTGCCATAAAAAAACAGACTACGGTTTGCAACTGCACATGGGGACAAAGATCGTACTTTTTGGAGAAATGTCCTCTGGTCTGATGAAACAAAAATAGAACTGTTTGGCCATAATGACCATCGTTATGTTTGGAGGAAAAAGGGGGAGGCTTGCAAGCCCGAAGAACACCATCCCAAACATGAAGCACGGGGGTTGCAGCTTGAAGTAGCTGGAGCAGTTTTGCCTTGAGGAATGGGCAAAATTCCCAGTGGCTAGATGTGCCAGGCTTATAGAGACATACCCCAAGAGACTTGCAGATGTAATTGCTGCGAAGTGTGGCTCTACAAAGTATTGACTTTGGGGGTATGCACGCTCAAGTTGTCAGTTTGTTTTGTCTTATTTCTTGTTTGTGTCACAAGAAAAAATATTTTGCATCTTCAAAGTGGTAGGCATGTTGTGTAAATCAAATGATACAACCCCCCCCCAAAAATAAATTTTTATTCCATGTTATAAGGCAATAAAATAGGAAAAATGCAAAGGGGGTGAATCCTTTCGCATGCCACTGTACTTCTGGATGCATGACCGGTACTGTTTTTGAATGGGCTTCAATCTTATTTGATCAAATTCATGAAAATGTGGTAATTTAAGATATGTACAATTTTATGTTCATGGCTTAATTTACTTCTCTACCTGATGTCTTTCATGAAGGTTCTGGATTGCATTTTTTTCTCATATTTGGAAACCTTTATAAAAGGCATTGGGCAAAGGTTAATACAGTAAATCTCCTAATATAATTTAGCAACTTAAAATGACCCCATCTTCATGAATTTGATGATATTAGCTTGATGTCCATTCAAAATCGTTGCCCTTGAGTTGAATATGTTAGCTAGTTAGCTTGCCAGTGGGCTAAATTATGCTGTGGAATTTACCCCATAAGGAGTTTTTACCAGAAATAATTTAAGAGGATCTTCTCAGGTAAAATAATGTTTTGAGGATGTGTTGAAATGTACTTTGCTTGCAAACATGGGAACAGGATGGGACCAAAGTTGTGGAAAGCTGAACTTTATCCATATACTCCACAATATCTCGTCAATTTTGACCAATCAAAGCTGACTATAGCTTCTAGCCCCTGCTGGATTGGCTGTTGATGCTTGCTTTCTAGTTTTTCTAGCAGCCACATGAGGGCGACGCTAGCGTGGCTATCCGATTTAACGCTGATAGTGGAAACCCGCCTTGAGGCTATTAGCTACTACTAGCTTGAAAATATTGAATGCTAGAATGCACAGTTGTTTTCACTTTGGTTGGCAAGTTTACCAGCTGACACTTCTGCTTCTGATATAATTTTTGTGGCTTCAATGATTTATGAACTTCTCTGACACTGGCCCCAGTGTACAGGTATCCTGGGGCAAAGAGGCTACTATTGTCAACATAGTATCTAACTAGCTTGGATTTTAGCTAGTGTGTGTGTGCGTGAGCGTACTTCGTAGATTGCAAGAACCCCTTTGCAATGACCAATCTACCCCAGTGAAAAATTCCTGGCGCCACCACTGTACTCTCAAGTCTCAACTCCCATGTCTCCATCTCCCCTCTGTCTTCCTCCCCCACAGCGTGGAGCACATCCTGGGCAACCTGGTGATGCAGCTACTGCTGGGCATCCCGCTGGAGCTGGTCCACAAAGGCTTTGAAGTGGGCATGGTCTACATGGCAGGTGTCCTAGCAGGTGGGCATCCACATACACCCCCCTTTTCCATTGACACACAGTCAATTAGACACAGTTGTCTTCAAAGGTTTGTTACGACTGAATAAAGTTGCTTTTTAAGTTGACTCTGTTTTGGTTAGTGACATGAATAGTATAGCATATGATTGGTTAACCAACACAATGTGCGCGACAGGTTGCCTTAGTTAATATTAGCTCGCTTGTTACATACCACCTCTGGATTTTTCCTGATCATGACTGCACAATGCTAGCAACTCACAGGCACAGAGCTGTGTAGATGGTATTCACGTTTCACACTTAAGTGTCCTCAAATTCTTTCGCTTCTCAAAAGTTAGATTTTTCCTGTTTGGGTTTCATAGCTGAAATGTTTGTAATGCTATAGATGACCTTCTCATGCATGTTTTCTTCAGGCTCTCTGGCCAGCTCCATATTTGATCCTCTCAGTGCTCTGGTAGGGGCCTCTGGGGGGGTATATGCCCTCATAGGTGGATACTTCATGAATGCTGTTGTGGTGAGTTCTGGCAAACTGCTGATTCTACTATTTTAGCAGATTTATTTTCTCTCTCATTATTTCCCTGTTCCTTCCTCTTGTGTTACACCCTGGCCTACAGAACTTCAGAGAGATGATTCCTCTCCTTGGAGTGTTTCGTATTGGAGTGATTGTGATTATTGGTAGGTCTCTTCTCAGATCCACTCTTATTGTTTTCCCACCAGTGCCTCAAGGTTTACTGTTCCAGCAGCGCCCACGCCTCTGTGGTCGTATTTCAGTAACTAAACGTTCAATGTTTTCTTTCTCAAGTCGGGACAGATGTCGGATTCGCCCTTTACAGAAGGTTTCTTACTCACGAAGTTGGCTTGAAGGTAAGACATCTTTTTTTTTTCACATGCCCTTTCTCTTCTTAAAATGCCTGGCATTGAAATATTTTCCACAAACAGATAAGTATTGTTTCAGCAGAGAGCAATGCTTTTTTAGAACAGTCTTTAGTTCACAGCTGGAGAGGCTCTTAAGTGAAGTCCAACCCTAGACCAATATAACAGTGAGTAGATCTGGCTTTTATCAGTGTATGTAAATAGAAAACTAGAGACAAAAAAACTGCAGTAGCAGTACCACCCAGCTGCATTATACGGGTTACAGTTACACAGGGCTGACTAATCTCTAAACCAGATTGCCCTCTACACACACTGTCACACAACCTGTCTTTCCCCCTGAATTATTGCACCCATACCATTCCTGTCACTAGACTGAGTGTGATCCTTGATTCTGTTCTCTCTGCTTTAGGAGAAGCTGAGAGCATGATAAGGGTTGCAGCTGTTTGTCTTTCCAGCAGCCTAACTGACTGGCCTATAGGCTACTAATCTATCACCTGCTTCCCCTCTCTCATCTTGCATTTATTTCCTGTTTTCTTGGTCTTCGTGAGAAGTGCAGTTCCACATTCACTGGCTGCTTTAAAACTGGTCCTGCTAGTTTTACTGGCTGTCCACCCTTTGCATACTAACCACAGTGACAGGGCAGAGGGCACTAATTGTAAGGCTGCAGCACAGCATGTCTTTGTTGGTTTGAAGGGAAACCGCGACTGAAATGAGACTCCTCCCTGGTCTCCCCCAGGTCTCGTTTGTGGCGCACATCGGAGGAGGAGTAGCTGGGATGACCATTGGCTACGTGTTCTTCAGCGCCTACAACCAGAAGCTCCTGAAGGACCCGCGCTTCTGGCTCTGCATAGTCGGCTACGTTGTCTTCCTCTTGTTCGCTGTGCTCTTCAACATCTTCCTTTCCCCTGCATAATTTCACACTACACGAATGAATGTGTTTTGAATAACGGAAATAGGGCATTTCAGGGACTTGGAAGGTTATCCCCAAAAATGTAAACCTCTACTGCAGGAGAGAAGAGATTTAAATGGAAAGAGGGACCCCCTGTTGCTGAAGTGTAGTATTACACACAGCACACATTCTCTTTGTTACATGTGTTTTTTTAGTGATGTTGATAATGATCTCTAGGTTTTGTACTGAACTCAATATATCTCAGTTTGTTGGTGTTACAGGTCTTTTTTTCATATGATGTTTGTCCTGATTGGTCAGTGAGGTAGGACATTATTTCCCCAAGCAGGTCCTTTCCTCCAAGTTCTAGATTGGCCTACAAGTGTCTTTTGTGTATTTTCAAGCCATCAGGAGCAGCACTTTCCATTGTATATCTGTTGGTGACTGGAGTGTCAATTCATAAACAAGCAATGACAATGGCCCAATGCCAGGTTATTGTTTCACTTCCCTGTTGACAGGATGAGACGCTGTCTGCCAATAGTACATATCAATGTAAATCTGCTCACACATCCTTGGCTAAGCCTCTTTTAATGATAATTTATTGAACGCATCTTTTTAATTTGTTTTTCTCTTTTGCTACTTGCCAGCAGTTTGTAATTCATCAGTCAGTCTGTTAGTCCATTGGGTGTTTTAGGATGTTTGTGTACAGTGGAACAGTAGAGGGCAGCACTTTCCATTGTATATTAGGCATTTTCTATATCATTTCAATTGTACCAGTGTGTATTAGTCTACATAACCTTTTAGTAAAATGAAACGGCCTCAACTTAAGGCCATCTGGATGGCATATTTTTACTGAAGATATCTTCAAATGTTTTTTCCTAAATTTATTTGTGGTGATATTTGTTAGTTGGCATCTGAAACCAAATGGTGGTTCAACAAATCTCTAAGAAACCAAATACATACTTTAGGTATTTAATTATGTAATTACAACTTTACCATGTACTTTCTAAGTAAATCTTAGGTAGACAGCATAACATTCCAATTGTAAATGACTTGTTTTGTATTTGAACCTCTTTTTATTTTTATCACCAGACTTGATATTGTATCTTTTCATCACTTTTACATTAAATAAATATTTTACATTTCCAAAATCCCTTCAGATCATAGATCTGTGTGTTGACAAAGCCATGCATAATCCAATCTCTGAAAATGATTAGATAATGAGTTTTTGTTGTGTAAACTCTATTTGGTGTTAAATGACTAATACGTTAATCTTGGCAAAACAATCTTAATTCATCTGGCTTTCAGCAAGCCAGACATGGGGGTTAGTGAATGGGTATGGAGCAGGATATTTGCTTGGCTGATGTCTGACCTGAACCAGGGTGCCAAGCAGCCTCGCTTCTATGGCTCTCATTAGCTGACAGTGGCTTCAAAAAAAAAAGACAATTGATCGTACCCCAATGACAGCCACCACTCTAGCCAGTTTATGTGGAACATTCCATAGTTCCAGACTCGGAACATCAATACAGTGCCATTTATTTAATTGTGTGCTAGTTAGTGCTTGCTTGTTGCTTTGTGGACACTTAAGCCATTGGGTAAGAGGGGTAATGAAGCTTCAGAAAGTACTGATAAATTAGTAATGGCCAAGTTGTCATTGCAAATAAATATTGGTTCTTAAATTCACCAAACTGATTGAATCTAGGCTAAATAAAATCCTCAAACAAGGTTCACCTATTGTGAATCCCTGACTATAAATGTGTTTGAATCAGACTAATTTGGAAAGTGACTCAATCCCCCTAGTGTTGCCAAATGATTTGACTTGTATTCTAAAGAGAGACGATTTCAGGGCAGTACACAGTTGAATGGTATAGTCAGTCTATATTGGGTACCAGACTGTTTGGGATTGAACAATGTTAGCTCCTGTATTAAAGTAGAGTAAAGCAGAACCAGACTGGCACACAGTCTACTCAGCAATAATCCACCCAGGATTTGGGGTTAAGGTTTTGTACTGAGAACCAATATTTCCACATTTTCCCTTTGTGCAGGTCATTAGTTAGAGCATGACAATCTGGTTTACTCATCATGGGGAGATACTAGTAGAAAATGTTTGGATTTGGGCCAGTAGGTAAATGTAATTGATTATTCTGCCAAATGTAACATGAATGAGTGGCAGGTGCTTTGGAAAGCTATAAAGTGTTTGAGATAGACATTAGGGAATGCATTTGAAAGAATGTCTGTGTTTGAGTACTCTGATAAATTATTTTGAGTACGCCATATTAGGTTTAAATGAAACAGGTTTGAAGGGGGAAAAATCCTGTATGCTATTGGTTGTTCCAATTACTGGTTGTTCTGAAAACAAAACATATAATGTATTTTCACTGCACTTGATACACCACAAACTATAAACAGAGTTTGAAATTGTGGCAGTGCGCATACATTTAACCTGCTAAATATACTGAACAAAAATGGGAGGCAGACCCAGCCAATCAGAATGGGTTTTTCCCCACAAAAGGGCTTAATTACAAATGTAAATACTCCTGTCTCATCAGCTTTCCGGGTGGCTGGTATCAGACAATCCCGTAGGTGAAGAAGCCGGATGAGGGGTCCGAGGCTGGCGTGGTTACAAGTGGTCTGCGGTTGTGAGGCTGGTTGGACGTAATGCCAAATTCTCTAAAGCGAAGTTGAGGCGGCTTATTTCAGAGAATTAACATCAAATTCTCTGGCAACAGCTTTGGTGGACAGTCCTGCTGTCAGTATGCCAAAACTTGAGACATCTGTGGCATTGTGTTGTGTGACAAAACTGCAAATTTTAGAGCTGCCTTTTATTGTCCCCAGCACAAGGTGCACCTCATGCTGTTTAATCAGTTTCTTGATATGCCACACCTGTCAGGTGGATGGATTATCTTGGCAAAGGAAAAATGCTCACAAACAAGGATGTAAAAAAAAGTGTGCACAAAATGTGGGAGAAATAAGCTTTTTGTGCGTACGGAAACGTTGAAATCTTTTATTTCAGCTCATGAAAGATGGGACCAACACTTTACATGTTGCATTTATATTTTTGTTCAGTATAGTTACATTTTGTAAATTTAGTGTACAGGAATTTGATTATTAGTAATAGAATATAAACCTTGTATCAAGTACTCACGCCCATCCCTAATAGACATCAATTGCACATCACACAGATTGGCCAACTCCAATTGGTGTTAGTCTACGAGTTGATAGACAAAATAACAGACCTACTGTAGGCCAACATGTAACTGCACTGTGCATTGACCAAAGTCGATTATCAAAATCTCATTGACATCTATTCCTTTGGAAATAATGATAGTATGATCTGGTTAAAGGAAAACCACAAAGAAAGTTGTGTATTTTGATCATGACATGAGACTATATGTAGGCTAATACGTACAATGATCATAACTGCATTTCAATTTGTAACTGCTTTATAAACACTGTTTTGTAATTGTTTTCGGGTTGAGTTACAGGACCCAGATTATGCCAACTCCTGGACAAAAAAAACTGATTGCAAGTTTTGAATAAGCAGTTGAAGTCGGAAGTTTACATACACCTTAGCCAAATACATTTAAACTCAGTTTTCACAATTCCTGACATAAAATCCTAGTAAAAATTCCCTGTCTTAGGTCAGGGAATTTAGATCACCACTTTATTTTAAGAATGTGAAATGTCAGAATAATAGTAGAGAGAATTATTTATTTCAGCTTTTAATTCTTTCATCACATTCCCAGTAGGTCGGAAGTTTACGTACACTCAATTAGTATTTGGTAGCGTTTCCTTTAAATTGTTTAACTTGGGTCAAACGTTTCGGGTAGCCTTCCACAAGCTTCCCACAATAAGTTGGGTGAATTTTGGCCCATTCCTCCTAACAGAGCTGGAGTAACTGTGTCAGGTTTGTAGGCCTCCTTGCTCGCACACACCTTTTCAGTTCTGCCCACACATTTTCTATAGGATTGAGGTCAGGACTTTGTGATGGCCACTCCAATACCTTGACTTTGTTGTCCTTAAGCCATTTTGCCACATCTTTGGAAGTATGCTTGGGGTCATTGTCCATTTGGAAGACCCATTTGCGACCAAGCTTTAACTTCCTGACTGATGAACTTGTTGCTTCAAAATATCCACATAATTTTCCTTCCTCATAATGCCATCTATTTTGTGAAGTGCACCAGTCCCTCCTGCAGCAAAGCACCCCCACAACATGATGCCACCCGATGTCACAGGAAGGCCAAAAAGATCATCAAGGACAACAACCACCCGAGCCACTGCATGTTCACCCCGCTATCATCCAGAAGGCGAGGTCAGTACAGGTGCATCAAAGCGGGGACCGAGAGACTGAAAAACAGCTTCTATCTCAAGGCCATCAGACTGTTAAACAGACATCACTAACATTGAGTGGCTGCTGCCAACATACTGACTCAACCCTAGCCACTTTAATAATGGAAAAATGTATGTAATCAATTTTTCACTAGCCACTTTATATAATGCTTACATACCCTACATTGCTCATCTCATATGTATATACTGTACGCTAAACCATCTACTGCATCTTGCCATCTTGATGTAATGTATCACTAGCCACTTTTAACAATGCCACTTTATATAATGTTTTCATACCCTACATTGCTCATCTCATATGTATATACTGTACTCTATACCATCTACTGCATCTTGCCTATGCCGTTCGGGCATCACTCATATATTTTTATGTACATATTCGTATTCATTCCTTTACACTTGTGTGTATAAGGTAGTTGTTGTGAAATTGTTAGGTTATATTACTTGTTAGATATTACTGCATGGTCGGAACTAGAAGCACAAGCATTTCGCTACAGTCGCATTAACATCTGCTAACCATGTGTATGTGACAAATAAATTAGATTTGATGATGCTGCCACCCCCGTGCTTCACGGTTGGAATGGTGTTCTTCGGCTTGCAAGCATCCCCCCTTTTCCTCCAAACATAACAATAATTATGTCCAAAAGTTTTATTTTTGTTTCATCAGACCAGAGGACATTTCTCCAAAAAGTACGATCTTTGTCCCCATGTGCAGTTGCAAACCGTAGTCTGGCTTTTTTATGGCGGTTTTGGAGCAGTGGCTTCTTCCTTGCGGAGTGGCCTTTCAGGTTATGTCGATATAGGACTCGTTTTACTGTGGATATAGATACTTTTGAACCTGTTTCCTCCAGCATCTTCACAAGGTCCTTTGCTGTTGATCTGGGATTTATTTGCACTTTTCGCACCAAAGTATGTTCATATCTAGGAGACAGAACACGTCTCCTTCCTGAGTGGTATGATGACTGCGTGGTCCCATGGTGTTTATACTTGCGTACTATTGTTTGTACAGATGAACGTGGTACCTTCAGGCCTTTGGAAATTGCTCCCAATGATGAACCAGACTTGTGGAGGTCTACAATGTTTTTTCTGAGGTCTTGGCTGATTTCTTTGATTTTCCCATGATGTCAAGCAAAGAGGCACTGAGTTTGAAGTTAGGCCTTGAAATACATCCACAGGTACACCTCCAATTGACTCAAATTATCTCAATTAGCCTATCAGAAGCTTCTAAAGCCATGACATCATTTTCTGGAATTTCCCAAACTGTTTAAAGGCACAGTGAACTTAGTGTATGTAAACTTCTGACCCACTGGAATTGTGATACAGTGAATTATAAGTGAAATAATCTGTCTGTAAACAATTGTTGAAAAAATTACTTGTGTCATGCACAAAGTAGATGTCCTAACCGACTATCCAAAACTATAGTTTGTTAACAAGAAGTTTGTGGAGTGGTTGAAAAATGAGTTTTAGTGACTCCAACCTAAGTGTATGTAAACTCCCGACTTCAACTGTACCCTTAACATCTGTGGTAATTAGGTTTGAGCTCATTTCAAAATTGAGGCAGTCAATTTAGAAGTAAACTGAAATTCCAATTGAATAATTGAAAAAGGGAATCTATTTTCTGAAAAGGAGAAGCTATTTATGTCAGAAGTTGTAAAATGTTTGGATTTTAAAATTCATATCACTTCCTGAATTGACTGACTTCAATTGCCACAAGCCAGAGTAATTGATTTCTTGTAAATGGATAAAAATATTGTCAACTGCCAGAGACAACTTAATTACAGAGGGGACGCACCAGAGTATGAAATCGGACATGACCCATTGATTGCATTACAAGAGTAAAAAAAAAAGATAGATCTGAAAGAGTTGTGGCACAGTGTGTCATAGCGTTATGTTGTTCGGGGGATACCAGAACCAGTAACTGATTTCAAAAGAAACTCCCATTACATTACCTATATATACCATGATCACCAAACATCTCTCATGGGGGCTATGGAGTCTCCAACAACAGCCTATATAATCTTCAGACGGTAGACAAGAGTGAACCTAATAAGTTAGCCATCTGTCCAGTACAACAACTTTCCATGCTTCGCTCTTAGAACCCTGGCTATGCATTCAAGCCATACTAGACTGTTCAAATTTAAGTTCAGCTATTCCTTTAGGAGAAGCCAAATATATATTTTTTAAGTAATTTTTGGGGACTAATTCCACTGTTTCTTTTTAATTAAGGACATATTACTTAACTAACCTATAACCCTGAATCAATACATGGCAAGCATGAATAGGCTGAAACAATTGCTGTGTGGCTATGATTTATCTTGTACTGTATTGGTAGAACTCGGATTATTGATTTTATCATCTCGCTGACTGACCAGAATCTGGCACTGGCAGCCTTCTCAACTGTTCAGTCGTACGTAGTGTACTGTCCCTATTGCTGACACTGGCAACCCTGGTAACATTCGGGTCACAGAAGTTCAGGTGATGCGCATCGACAGATGTGGAGGGGGCACAAACGATTTTTTTTAAAGCTTTTGTGGCCTCATCGCGGCTGGATGACCCGCAGGGATTTAAATCACCGGCAGTCTGTCCATGCTGCTGCAAGGTAAATGGAAATGACTCTCATTGATTTCTCTCATTGTTTATAAGTTAAATCACCGAGGGTAATGCCTTTATTTTTGGTAAAACAGGACTACTGAACGGAGCAAGAGGAAAATAATAAACATGATGCTAACCGACTGCTTGCTTATTCGTACATTTTGATATGCTTTACAAATATGTGATGCTCCATATTCATGATAAATTTAAAATCTGTCTTCGATGTACATTTCCCTTTTTTTCCTGATAAAGGTAGGTTGCAATTCATTTTTTGTATGTCAATGACTTAACCATGTTTAGTTTTAATTATATTTATTGATATGAAAGGACTGATGCATTATTTTAATTGGTAAAGCAACCTTTGTGGGGTTAAAATAGTCTGCGGAATAATATATTTTTCATTGAGTATTTGTTAATGAAATACAGATTTTAAAACAAACTGCATAGAAAATAACATTTACATTTAGTTTTTAAGATGTACTGTTGAAAATACTAATGTCAGGAATTTAGTTGCTAATTGTTAAACACCAAATTGTGACTTGAAAGTTGGCTGTATGGTTTATATATAGATATTAATATGAATAAATGTCTTATTTCACAACAACAAAAAATCCTTGGTTTTAGGTAAACCCTAAATGCTTTTGCTCATTATTGGGGAGGAATGTCCCTTTATGTCCAATTAGAATTTCTAAGCAATATTTCTGTCCATTGAGGGGCCTTAGGCTCAAGAGCCATCCCAAAAGGCAAAAGTTCCATATAACCTCTAACATGACAAAATTATATAATTGCCTCCATCCTCTCTCCGCCCCTGCCTTGCCTCCTACTGACAGACACAACGATGCCCGTGTAAAGATGGGGGATTGGAATTTTCTAGGGGGGATATTGGAGGAGGTGCATATCCACTCCACTATGGTGGGAAAGATCTGGCTCACCATCCTATTCATCTTCCGAATGCTGGTGCTGGGTGTGGCGGCCGAGGACGTGTGGAACGATGAGCAGGCCGATTTCATCTGCAATACGGAGCAGCCCGGGTGCCGGAACGTCTGCTACGACCTGGCTTTCCCCATCTCCCTCATCCGCTTCTGGGTCCTTCAGGTCATCTTTGTCTCATCGCCCTCGCTGGTGTACATGGGCCATGCTCTCTACCGCCTCCGAGCCCTGGAGAAGGAGCGGCAGAAAAAGAAGGTCCTGCTGCGTCGCGAGCTAGAGCTGGTGGACGTGGAGATGGTGGCGGCTCGGAAAACGATTGAGCGAGAGGTGAGGCAGCTGGAGCAAGGTAAGCTCAACAAGGCTCCGCTGTCGGGGTCCCTGCTGCGCACCTACGTGGCCCACATCATTACCCGCTCCGCCGTGGAGGTAGGCTTTATAACGGGCCAGTACATCCTCTATGGCTTCCAGCTCTCCCCTCTCTTCAAGTGCGAGCGTGAGCCTTGCCCCAACGCGGTGGACTGCTTCGTCTCCCGGCCCACAGAGAAGAGTGTCTTCATGGTCTTTATGCAATGCATCGCTGTAGTCTCCCTTTTCCTAAACATCTTGGAGATCATGCACCTGGGCTACAAGAAGGTCAAGAAGGGCATCCTGGACTACTATCCACACCTGCAAGACGAGCTTGACGACTTCTACTCAAGCAAAGCCAAGAAAGACTCCGTGGTGCATCAGACATGCATTGCTTCCTCCGGCTGCAAGCCCACCATGGCCTCCGCGCCCAGTGGCTACAACCTCCTACTGGAGCGGGCCCAGGACGGTCACACCTACCCTTCCCTTATCAACCCATCTGCCTTCCTCCCTGTTCAGGGTGAACTGGCTGGTAAACAGAGTGCGGAAGAACTCAAAAATGCTGCACATAGCCTGACGGAGCACAACTCCAACTCCAATAACACCAGCAGTGACAGCCGCTCACCGCCCTGCGACTCAGTGACCCCGCCAAAGCAGGAGGAGCCAGAGGAGTCTGCAGACTCTCCCATGCGCCCAAGGAACGCATCTCACGCTTCCTCCTGCCCAACATTGCTAGTAGGTGCCGGAAGGAAAACATGGAGGGTCAACGCTCCCTCAAATTGTTCCACAGTGGTGGAGGGCAAAGGCTCAGACACAGATTCTTATGGGGGTGCTAAGGCCAGTGGTGGGTACCAAGCCCGGACTGCATCGAAATCAGAACCCAAAATGCATTCCTCCACCCCAGACTCACTGGAGGACTCAAGTTCAGGGTCACAGCATAGTCCGAGACCACCCTCTTCCAATCGCCGACCATCATCCACAAGCAACGCAAGCAGTAGGCGAGCCCCCACAGATTTACAAGTTTGAATGCTAAGAGTAAAACCTAATATTTTGTCCCTCATCAGACAAGAAAACTTCAGTTCAAACAAGATCAAAAGAACATGACACGAGTTGTGACATTGTGCGAACTGCTTTGGAGGTGGATCTGTTGCAGTAGTCCAGTAAAATGTATAGCTGTCTTATAAGATGGCACCTCTTTGTTTCTGTACTGTTGATCTCTACGTGGTAGTTTATTTTTGTAATCACCAGCTTCAAAGCCTCTGTCATACTTTGTGATGACGTAAGACATCGATCAAACATTGGGTGTGGGGATTTGCTATTGGGAATATTGACCTGCTTTTGAAAGTGTTGCGGCTAAGACAGGAAAAACAACAGTATAGATCACACAGCAGTGACACCGTTGAATGCTTTCTGTGTGTTTCGGTCCATTTTAAACACCATTGTTTAGAGAGAAACCATGAAAACGTCTTAGTGCTAGAACTATGGCTGCGTTTAGACAGGCAGTCCAATTCAGAATTTTGATTCATTAAATTGGTCTTTTGAACAATCAAATCAGCTCTGAAAAAGATCTGATTGGTCAAAAGACCAATTAGTGGGAAAATATCAGAATTGGGTTGCCTGTCTAAAACTCAGCCAAACAGCTTATTGACCACTGAAAATAGAGTATGTAGTCTAAATAATGTATATTGCATGAAAGACCTAATTTCATATTTATAAAAGCTTCTATCTAGATTTTTATTTTGCATTAACTATGTCCATACTATCATCGTAAAACCATGTATGATGGTTACAATGGCCCTCCACGTTCTTTTAGGCACAGCTTTTCTGTTAAGGTTTGTGGGGTATTTCAGTTCCTTATGCATTTCAAGTAAACGCCAGCAGAGCCTCTGTGCACACAGTACAAAAGTGATATCATGATGTAAGATTTCTATATTGTAACAAATATGTGAACGTGATTAAAAAGAAAAAGACCATTATGTTACCGTTTGTTTACTCAAGACAAAGCATTGGTATGCAGTAGGCTGATGTACACTGAAAACAGAAAAAGGGGGTTCGCTTTTATGAGAGGGAGGAGACAATCATAAGGGATAAAAGCGATTATATTTCAAATATACAAAATAAGTTAAATATTTAAACAGAGTATAAAGAAAATAAAAAACAGGTGTATAAACTCCTTGCCTCCCGTTGTTGGTTTCGACTTGCCATAGAAATTGTAGTTTCTAACAAAATGACTTCAATAAAGCCGAGTCATTTTTTATTCGGCAGCTCCATCTTCTTGCGTAGGCTCATAGCGTTGAAGCTAAGGAAATGTGTAAAAACAGAGGTTCGAGTAATTCATTAGTTATGAAAAGTTCAAGTCTACCATGTATAGATCAACATACTCAATGAAAAACAATCATAGGCAGGCCTACCCTGTTCTTGAGGTCTTTGTTCTCCTCGGCCAGCAGCTCACACCTCTGCCTCATGTCTCTTAGCTCCTGCTGGAGTGCCTCAGTATCTGCAGACTCCTGGCCAGCCACACCCAAGTGCTGCTTGAGGAAACTGGATCTTGTTAAAGAAATTACAGTGTGCTGAGGAGGAATTAAATTCATTCTCAACCTCGTTGTCATTGAAAATGTGTTATTTTAATATTTTTGAAAAGATCTGTGCCAGTCTACACTTGTTCTGTCTGAGTGAGCAATTCAGGTCGCTAGACACTAAAGGCAACAGAAAGGTCAGATTCTGAATGGGGGGTCTCTGTTTCATCACCTTCCAAAAACATAGTTATGCATGTCTACATTATGTAGGAAATATTAATTACAAAAACATTTTTTAAAGGATACTCAAGTGCATTGTTGGGTTTCTCCGTCTCTTCATACAATGCCACCAGCACTGCAATAAGGCACAAGCCGTTTTCGTAATTTGCATAGGTCAAATAAGATTAACTATTAAAGTTAATGAAATATTCGAAATAAACACACCACTGGTGAGGCTGTCAAGGACACCAGCCTTCTCCAGGTATCTCCGAAACTGCTCTCGTTTGGACTCTGAAGCCTGTAGACACATTGGTATTGAGACAAATTATACTCCCAATTTATTCAGGGTTCAGTAACTAGCTAGTTCATCCATGATACTGCTGGATGTTTGCTGGCACCATTTTGCCAAAGAAAGGGAAGGAACAAGGCTCTGTGCATTCATACCTCCCTTGATGTAATAATCACTGCTAATAATACATAATTGACAGGTGGAAGCAAGGGCTCCACACCTGTCCAGTCATGGCTTTCACCTGTCCAGTCATTTCTAATCAATGATTCCATCAAGGAATCTATATCTTAATGGAACTAGAACGATTGCAAGAAAGATTATAGCCTTCCTTATTGTATTGAGAAAAACAACTCATCCAAATTGAGTATTGTACCTTGGTAATAAACGAACTAGCTACAGGTTTAGCTAGCCAGCCAGTAACGGACTAAACTCCATGGTTACCGATGAACTTCACCTGAGTGTAGCCGAGGACAGGCTCTGTGGAAACTAGCTCAGACTACAGCGATTCGCCCAAGGTCAATACTTTAAATTATAAAACTTGTACCCATGTTTGCATGCCTTTGTTTGCTAAAATCCATACTTTTCAATAGACGTTAATCAAATACAACCACTTTTCTCACTGCTCTAAGATGGCAACTAATCGCAAATGCGCATGTGCCAATTGAATATCAACAAGGAAACAGTCGGTGGTGGTATCAATATGAAGATAAGCTAATACTGCTTCGTCAGTAGCAAAACCCGTCACAAGGTAGACGACTTCAAGGAGATGTCGGCTAGAAAAGCGCATGCGTAGAAACACGTCATCGGGTCGAAAGGTCGTCTCGCGCTGAGCTGCGCATGTGCAATCCGTCAAACCAAAGGTACTCCTATATAAAGTTGTTTTTGACGAAAATTCAAAACGTGTCAGTTTGTCACTAATGAAATTGGAGTAATAACATGTTCAACTACTTAAGACATTGGCTCGAATGCAAGCTTTCTCGGAAGTCTCGCGATGTTGCGCCTCGGTTTGGAAACTGACTATACCTGTGGTATTAGATTAGTTTATTGAAAAAGTATGATTTCAGCAAACAAAGGGCACGCAACTACAGAGGACAAACATAGGTACAATGTGGGCGTTTCATAATTTACATTTTTTTAAGTAATTGACCTTGAGCGAATCGATGTAGTTGGGACTACATTCCACAACGCCTGGTCTCGGCTCCACTCAGTTGAAGTTCATCAGAAAATTCCTTCACCATAGTTGGCTCCTCTACCTATCCAGCTAACTAGCAAATGTGTAACGCGATAAATTAGCTCGCTAACGCGTTATAACGTTACATCTGGGAACTTTAAGCTCTCCTGGTTGTGGAAACCATGCCATTTTTCTATCGTTACTCACGCCAATGTAAAACATGATATGCAGTCCACTTACTCTGTAGTGTGCCATTATGAAATGAACGTTAAACCTTGGCTTTACTGCTAACTGACGTTCTTACGACTCGCACCGCCTCAAGCAAGTTTCCCTGGTAGCCTTGAAGTCAATACAAGCACGCTCGTGCTTAGAGCATGCGCAGTATAGTTTATTGAAATACTTTCTGTACGGTCCTTTTCTCCCCTCTGCTGGTGATTTTGTAGGCTTCACACAGACAGTTTTACACTTTATATTTTGATTGTTGGAAAACAATACTGGAATGACATTGATTGTATAATTTTACTATGAATCAAAGGGATACATCCATCGTGAGTTGACCCCCCCCCCCCAGTCAAAAATAAATCAATCAAAACTATACATTTCCAGCCAAAATAACTCCAGCTGAAAGATCACAAAATAAGTATGTGCCCTAGCAGAGATACTGTATATAATGACAAGATGCTCTTATCTCCGCACTAACTATCGGGAAGGCATACGGTCTGCTTATCGGTCTCATTTGAGGCATAAATGAATAAATTCGGTCTGCTTTTCGCTGTATTCCCGCAGGGACAGATTTTGACGGGAGTGGACCCTCTCGCTTCGTTTCGTCCTCTCTGGCACTAGCCTACTTGGTCAGCTGACTGCAAAACATCTGACAAGGAAAGAACCAGTCTCGACAGATTGACACCCTGGTTAACCAACTACTATTCGCATCCTATGTACATCGTCCAATTAGATTCGGAGGTTGGTTGAAGAGCAGGGTTTTCGGCGAAAGGGAAACATAGGGTACCCGAAGATCTAAAGGAGAATATTACAACACACTCTCAGGATTTGCAAGTAACATTGGCATTATTGATGCATTTAAACTGTATTTTACGTTTTATCGGCGGTGTGGAAGGATTTGTCGGTAAAAGCAGGACTGCGTAAAACTAATAGGGTGAGGGGGGGATTGGGGGAAGCGAGCGTCGTCGGGTCAAAATGTCGATTCAGTACGAAGTGGAACCGCTGGCAGACAGCTACGGGGTAGCGGACTCGTTTCCCAAAGATTTTGGCTATGGAGAAGAGGAGGCCGACATCGAGGATAGCCCAACTCCATCTGACAGCAAACCTAGAATTCTGTTGATGGGTTTGCGAAGAAGTGGCAAGTCGTCAATACAGAAGGTAGGAACGATCTCGGCGGACATGATTCATCTGTCTTTACATAACGCCTTATTTTAGTTCAATCAGCAACTATAGCTATCATTGCCAGTTATTGAGATGGCTTGCTAACATTGCCACAACTTCTAAACATTCCTGAGGTTAATATAGTAACATGTATCCACTCTGAACGTCAGACCGTACTTCTATGTCAAAGACCAGTTGTCATCCTGGTCTGGATAGCAAGTTACTGCTACATGACAAGCAAGCAAACACGTTAGTATAGCTAGCATCTACAGAGATGGTCTGATTTATAAACTCCATGGTGTTGCATTCTTTCTAGGCAGTGGTGTAAAAATATTTGGTTTCTAAAGTAGTTTTTTGTGGTATCTGTACTTTACTATTTATATTTTGGATTACTTTTACTTCACTACATTCCTAAAAAAACATGAATGTACTTTTTACTCTACATTTTCCCTGACACCCAAAAGTACTCGTTACATTTTGCATGGCTAACAGGACAGGAAAATGGTCCAATTCACGCACTTACCAAGTGAACATCCCTGGTCACCCCTTATTGCATCTGATCTGGCGGACTCACTAAACACAAATACTTCGTTTGTAAATGTTGTCTGAGTGTTGGCGTGTGTCCCTGGCTATCTGTAAATCAAAAATGGTGCAGTCTGGTTTGTTTAATATAGGGAATTTTTTATTATTTTTACTTTCAATACTTAAGTATATTTTAGCAATTACATTTACTTTTTATACATACGTATATTTAAAACAAAATACTTTTACTAATTTTACTGGGTGACTTTCACTTTTTAACGTTAGTTGAGTAATTTTCTATTAAGGTATCTTAACTTTTACTCAAGTATGACAATTGGGTACTTTTCCCACCACTGTTTCTAGGGAGGTTCAGCCAACTATTTCAATTGATGTTAGCCACTGAGCTAGCTAGTTGGTTCAGCTAACGAGTGCAAACAATATACAATTAATTCAACCGTATTTATGTAAAAGAAACGTTTGCTAGGTAACTTGTTAATCATTTATCAGGTGAAAGCGTGTTTCTTGCACAGTACTCGTGTGCGCGGTGACTGTCTGCCTGTCTAAAATCCCTTCTCTGGCGTTCCAAATCTTGGCAGACACTCTCATTCAACATTATATTGCTAAACCACCTCACTCATGACGGGGGAAATGGCAAGACACAGCATCAATAAAACAGTCGCTTTCAAACTAAGGATTGTGTGGCTAATTGAGGTAAATAAGTAATTCTGCTCATAGATTATGCATGTATGAACATTGACACATCCAGCCCAAGGTGGGAGGTTTAAATAAAATACTTTTACTCGTCAAAGTACTGGAGCATGTCTTTTTAACGGCGCCAAACTATTTAGTTACATGGCTTATTTGTGTTCTTCTCATATATTTGAATTCATAGACTATAGTTGTGCAGTGCTACACTGTTGTTGAAGGCACATCTAAATCCATGACCCTAAGTGCTAAGCCAACGAGTACTTTCTTCCCTTTAGCCTCCTGCTAGTCCAGAAACGTGCTTTGGCTTTTTCCTCTATTAGTAGTGACCCTAGGTACTTGACGGAATAACAGATTCTCAAAATGGAGTCTCTTGGTATTTTGAGAAGGAAGCAGTAGGTCTAGGTGTTGTCATTTTGTCTTAACAGCACTATGTCTAATTTCCTGTTTCAGGTGGTATTCCACAAAATGTCTCCCAACGAGACGCTGTTCCTGGAGAGCACCAACAAGATCTACAAGGACGACATCTCCAGTAGCTCGTTTGTCAACTTCCAGATCTGGGACTTCCCGGGTCAAGTGGACTTCTTCGACCCTACCTTTGACTACGAGATGATCTTCAGAGGCACGGGGGCTTTGATATTCGTCATTGACGCACAGGTGAAAAGATTGAGTGGAAACGTGTATTAAAAACACAATGGTTGACTTACTTACTGACATGTTGAACCATAATTGACTTACTGACATGTTGAACAACATAATTGACAAATGTCTGATCTCCTAGAATTACTAGAAAGGGAAAAAGCCCTTCAGATCACAGCATTTTAACAGAATACTCATGTCATGGGTAATGTCTGAACCTGTTCTATGGTCTTTAAAATAAATGTATTCAAACTGAGTGAACTGTATAGTTTATCAACTTAATTTGTGTTTATAGAGAAGTGGATGATATAAGCGTATTCTAGATTACTTCTACTCTGCAGCACAGAATACGCTTCTAATGTTGAAATGTTAAGTGACCCACCGCTTCAAAGACAATTGATTGTCACAGACGTTTTCCCAAGACGGTGCACATTTTTATCCTAACTGCTGGAACAAAGGGATCTTAACTGTTATCTAAATCAAAGCTAATTTAATCAGGTAGGCCACAGTTTATCTCAATTTAATGATCACGTTGAAAGGAGTTCTCAGCCACTACATTTCTATCTTTTCAACAGAATAGGAAATTGAGCATTTCTCATTGTACTTGTCCAAGTAGTCCCTCCCTGTTTCACTCCGTTCTTCCTTTTGGTGCCTAATGAACTAGGGGTGTGAAAGTTTAAAACGTTTAAACGAAATTGGGATCCTTAACGTTAAGAAAAATCCCTAACCGAAAAACAATATATTACATTTTTTACTTAGATGCAGAAAGTAAACGGCTTAGTAGGTCAGGTTCTGCAACAACTAGGAGGGTTGAAGCGCGAGGATCAACTTCTCAGCTGTTTTGGTGCCCTGGCTACCTCGCTGTGAACAGCATGTGAAGTGAACCCGTGCACATGTGCATATACTGTGAGTGACTGAGAGCGAAGTGTTGCATCTCGCTCAATATCCTGGCCTATTCATTAATGGTAGGCCCTGCTTTACTGAAGTTGCGAGACATTGCAAGCTCAGAAATTGAGATACAGCATTCCATTGCGAGAGACCGCTTTTAATTGCTGATAGATAGGCCAAGTGCACGGTTTTGACTGTCTGTCTGTCGGCTGACCTGCCTATATTATGCCCTTCACTCCGTCCCACACTAGCACGCTATGAAAGATGCAAGTGTTTGTATTTTCGGAAGTACGGCAACTAATCAGCCTCCTCCGTTCCAAAAATACTGAATCTTAGGAGTGGATTCGTAGCTGAATCGAATCTTGACACTCAGAAATGGGAGTCAAGGAATAAATTATTTTGGAGTCGACTAACCACCACTACGTCATCACGTTAACAGTTCGTAAAAAGGCAAGCGACAGCAGTGAAGTTCTGTATGGCAACACTTTGAGAAGGAAATGCAAACTTTGCATGGTGGAATTGAGGTAGAGTTTTATATATGTTTTTGTTAACGGACCCCCCCCCCCCCCCCCATTTTTATTTTTTGTAGTTGAAATATTAAGAAAAATTGTCCATTTGTCACATCCCTATGACCCGGAACAGGACACCGTGTATTCATTGCTGGTGTTTTTTCTCAACCTTAAAGGGATAATCCACCCTAAACCACTAATTCCTATGATTATCAGTCTTGAATAACAATATTTTTTGTGAACAAATGTTTAATTTTGTCGTTGCTACCAACCTTACAATGTGAAAATTGTTGTGGAAATCTGCGGCGCAAGTTAACTACAAAACCCACAATGCAATACTCTCTCTGGGCTGGCTAGGTAGCTAGCTAACATAGCTACACACAATAATAACAAAGTCAATATCAGCATGTGAAGTAGCTTGCTGTAAAATTGCCTAAATTGTAAATTGCCTAAATTGCCTACTATTTAGCAGTCTCTCACAGAGTTCGCCTCTCCCCAGAGCGAGTACAGAGTACGTGGCTATAGCAATAACGGCCTTTTCCCACATTTCCAACAGGCACACAGGGCGCATTGCAATATAGTACTTGAAGGAGAAACTGACTTGAATAAATTTGGTTCACTGTTTAGATTGAGTACATCTAAGCGAAAAACAGTATATACTTTGTTATGACGATTTAAATGGATGTATTTGTTCTAGACAAGTATGCCCATACCATCTATTGGCTGATTTGGTGATCTGGAGTGCAGGTAGGCCTAATTGTTTTAAAAGCTTTGTGAAATGTCATAGTGTGTTATCCCATATCTCCAGTGACGAGAACCATGTAGCTATGACGCGTTCCTACACGATTTCCTGATTTCAGACGGACCACTTAGAAGTTAAATCACTGGGGGGAATTGTTATTTTACCCACTGATAGAACATAGGCTTTCACCAAATTGAAAGGAGTTTCATGATTCTTATTTCTGGGGGTGGATTATCCCATTAATGCTGTCAATTATCTGTGAGGTGTAACTAGGTTGTAACGACGTAACGTGTCCTAAGTGTTGTATGTCCGACAAACCTACTGTATCATTTTGCCAGTTCATTTAGATTTTCCAGCTGAGTAAATTTGAGGAAGTGTTTGTACAAGCCACTGTACTGAGGCAGAGTGGCACTCCATATCTCACTAACGTTCAGTATCTCTCAGTGCAGATGCAGAATTCGCAGGGAAATAAATTGGCAGGCTTGCTCAACACGTCATTTTTGCAGTGGGACTTTGAGATTTTGCGATGTGAAGCATTATGATAAATTATGTTAATCTTCGATTGCTTTAATCTCAAAAGTAGCCTAATTCTCCAGGAATTCTGTCTAACCCCCCCCCCCCCCCCCACCGGGGACTGTAACAAGTAGGATGTCGGGGATTGCAATTTGGCATAGGGGATTGCGTTATGCATGTTGGATAGTATGGACATGGAAATGTGCATGCAGGCAGCAAGATGCATGTAGTCTACTTTTTAGGCACACTTGTACACTACTTTTGTTTTAAGCCACCTTTTCTAAGGCTCTATGTCTCTCTGTGTGTCTGTCTCTGTTTGTGCGTGTGTTCTTCTTTTTATCTTCTTTCTGCCCAGGATGACTATGTGGAGGCGTTGGGCAGACTCCACCTCACCGTCTCTCGGGCCTACAGGGTCAACCCCGAGATTAACTTTGAGGTGTTCATCCACAAAGTGGACGGCCTCTCCGACGACCACAAGATCGAGACCCAGAGAGACATCCACCAGAGAGCCAACGACGACCTGGCAGACGCCAGCCTAGAGAAGCTTCACCTCAGGTAGATCCACAGACACTCACCCTTTTTAAAGGGATAGTTCCCAAAAATATCTAACCATTCCTTTAATCCTCCCCTTTTTGAGTTTACAGTATGCCAAGGGAAAAGCATTGAAACCCTACAGAAAGAGCAGCTACACTAAATTAATTAGCCTTCTCAGCTTATTGCCTTGCTATTGTGGGTTAGTATTCTATTGTTGGCCTAATTCTCCTTTTCTACTGTTCAAACCAGCAATGACCTCATGGGAGTTCAGTCCATGTGCATTTGACTAAAATGCTAGCAGTTTTAGTATTGGTCAGCCATCTTTTTCGCGCAGCAAGCTAGTCATCTGTGCTGCCAAGTCATTTCTTGTAACCTCTGTCACTTTATTTTCTAGGTTTTGGAATCTGACTGAATCAGATCGCACTTGCGATTCCATATTGATACAGTGAAAATAGCTTCCGGTAGTCTCATGTTATCATGTACTCTTATGCTCATACTGCCTTCAATGTTTGCTATTTTCTCTTTTGAAGTTGAAACTTTAGCCTCAAATTTGAACTCTGCTGAAATGGTTGTTTTCGATAGGGATATCATCACATGCCCTGATGATCATTTCCCAGATACAGGCCTAGGGCCTTTATACATTAATGATACTGAGCCTAGCAAGTCGTTTTATGAAAAGACAAACCGGTTCCAACACGCTCTGCAGATTTTCAGTACTTGGTTTTTCAATCGGCTGTCTGCTTTTCCTTTCTTGAGATGTAGGCCTATTTTATGAAAGGTGAGATTGCTGTTGGTGCACGCCAGACAGTTGGATCAATGGTGGATTTATAGTGAAGCTGGGAGGAGGGATGTTGAGTTGTTGTGTTCTGTTCTCTGCACTGCAAAGACGTCTCTGTGCGAAGTCTGTAGTCACATCCACTGGCCTCTTCTTTAGGACCTTTGGTTCTGTTGGTTAGAACTGCAGTCCTTAAAGTTTCCCAATTTTCTATTTGGAACTATCACTATACTATCACTACAATTATTTATAGAATTCCTTAAAATGTTACGCTACCTTAATGCTTTTTAATACATTGCTAATATTTTTGTTTCTGCAGTTGGACGGCCCCAAATTGTACCATCATGGTCATTTATTAGGCTATAGCTTATCCTTGTGTGTTTTAAAGCTGAGAAATGCTTTCAGTTTCTAATGTTTCCTACTGTTTTGGGACATGATCCAGTCTCACTTTGTGTTTTTACTTGAACTACAGAGCACGAGGAACTAAGTTATCAAATTAGTCCTAACCTGTGCAAACCTATAGCTAACTTCCCTTTTATATATCTTTCAGTTTCTATTTGACAAGTATCTATGACCACTCAATATTCGAGGCCTTCAGTAAAGTGGTCCAGAAGCTTATCCCACAGCTGCCAACACTGGAAAACCTTCTAAACATCTTTATATCTGTAAGTACCAAATTCCCTCTTGATTTAGTTCTTGCTGTTTGATTTGAAGGCATTTTTTGCATTTCTTTCATTCATTTGACCTGGGTCGGATTCATTAGTGCACACCATAACAAAACATTTTACATCGGAAACTAATGTTTGTCATTGGACAAGTTCAGCAAGTCCCTCCCTGCTAGTTGTCTGTACCTGTACCAAAACTCTGTTTGTTTTTTCCCCCTGCACTTTTATTTCTATGGCTGATCAAAACTTGTTTCCTCATGGCTCCCTCTTGTCCCTCTGCAGCAATATGTGTGGAACATCGAGTCGCAATAAAATCCTAGTATCGAACCACAATACATATAGAATCGTGAGAATTGCAATACATATCGTATTGGCACCAAAATATTATGACAATATTGTATCAGGAGTAGGGCTGTTGCGGTGATCGTATTACTGCCACACCGGCAGTCATGAGTCCTGACCGCAGTCAAATTCCACGTGACCGTTGAGTCACGGTAATCTGCTCTTTTGCACTGTGGACATGCGTTGGTAGTACCCAACTCGCTAACTACCATCAGGTCCTAATGGCCTGGTACTCAGGGCTCCATTTCCCCTCTAACTAACCACTCTGACATCAATGCAAATACCATCGAAAATCACATCAAACACTTTTCATCAAAACGGTATCATGCTCAGCTCACTGTGATGATCAATTTGAAGAAAGAAGTCCAACAACAAGTTGAAACTGAGTGGAAAACATGGTCGTTGTGGATTTTGTTTCAAAGCCTTAACACCACGAAGTGGACAGCGCTTTCTAAGGTGATGATTCATTCAAAACACCCATACTGTATATCACCCCGAAAACCCCCAGAAATAAAACAATGATTGCCGCTATACAATACATAGCCTGCCGCATATTACGCATGGCGGAAAAACATGGAGGGGGAAAAAACGGATTTAAGATGTATTTGGTACATAGTTGGTCTAGCCTAAACTCTAGTAATGACCTTTTTGAGTGTAGACTGTATTATTATGCATACTGGATGGACTGGTTACCTTATACTACGCTCCAAACTCTATCCGTGAGTCTGGGAGAGAACATATAGGTCTAGGCGACGCTGTTGGTTCGTTGATTGTGCAGGGCGGCTTACAGAGTTGGCCTACAATTTATAGTGCATTTGTATAGCCTAGCAATAGGGAATTGTTTTATATTTTCCAAATCAATAGGTTGACACATCACCTTTTAGCTACAGAATATCTCACCACTGTGCGTTTCCATCTCTCCTCTCACTCGGTTTCCCATTTAAGCACTGGGTAGCTGCGGTAACAAGGTTTGAGAGCCCGTGGCATACAGAGGCTGCATGCTCCTCAAACAGTGGTTGATGCATGGTGTGAAATAACCAGAGTTGCCGACCCGGCATAATTGAAAAACGAACTGGCGGGAAAGCGGCCTCCATTCGCTATTCAAGTGCATCCCCTGTTCCTGCCCATTTGATAATGAGCCATCATCATGCAGCCTATATATGTTTTGATTTCTAAGACATTCTAAGGTTTATATACATTCACCACTAAAGTTGCCAAATAACTCTGAATCTACCGTATAAGACCTGTTTCAAATGGTCACTTTTACGCTCAACATAGCCACTTCATATGCGTACTCACTTTGGAATGGGAAAAATATCCTTTCTGTTTTATTCAACTAAGTTCAATTATATTCTTCTTGGTATTAAATCATATAAAATAATGTCCCTGGACTTATAGATAAGCATATCTTGTCTACTAAATGAACAAGCCTACAGCCTATGGCATGGCACATAGCCAGATAGCGTACTGTAGACCAATTCATATTCAGTAGACCAACTGATATTCTGTTCTTCTGAAATACATTTTCTTCATATCAAAATGTTTCTTTAGACCTGCATAATATAAATAATGGATTTATTGTGAGGGTGTACATTCAATTAATTTTATTAGACTTTTTAAAACGTAGATGTTCCAACGGCGCTCATCAGCGTCTTGTATGCGTGCAGGCCTGGAGATGCTAAACGTGTTTCTGTTCATTAACGGTCAATTACCGCGGGACCGGAAGTCTTTTGCATGACAATAACCGTCTGACAAAATGTCATGACGGCCACAGCCCTTACCATGAGGTCCCTGGCAATTCCCAGCCCTGCCTTAGCAGAAATGGTCTCTGGTGTGTGACTCACAGTGTGACGTGTCGTCATCATCATCGTCAGCCCTGATGACCCTTTCATGCAATGCTTTTATAGTTGTTGTATAATACCGACCTTCCAGACCCCAAAGTCTCTTCAATCCCGGTCAAAATACATGTACGCTAAGCCACCGCAGTTTTGCATTGGTAAATAAATGATGTCCTTTTTTTAACTTAGGAGCTCAATAATTCATTTGGAAACCCTTGAAACCGTTGCTGTTGACATGACCTGAAAGATGGCTCTGAGAGATTTCTGCCACGCTACCTTTTAGGAGTACCAAATGGCCCCTCCTCCTTCCTCCATCTCCCTTCCTCCCCTATACCTCTCATCCCCTCATCTCCCTTCCTCCCCTATACCTCTCATCCCCTCATCTCCCTTTTTCCCCTCCTTCCGTCCTCAGAACTCGGGCATAGAGAAGGCCTTTCTGTTTGACGTGGTCAGTAAGATCTACATCGCCACAGACAGCAGTCCGGTGGACATGCAGTCTTATGAGCTGTGCTGCGACATGATCGACGTGGTTATAGATGTCTCCTGCATCTATGGGTTCGTCCCCTTTTTAACTGAATTCCTGTCAGATATGTGTAGTTTACAGCTGTGTGTTTTGTGGTCATTTTTTTGACAACACTTTACTACAAGCTGACAAGTATAAACTAGTATAAACAAGTATAAACTTGTTATAAGCATGTATGAGGCATTTAATGTCTTATAAAGTTTGATATGTTAGGTCTCTGTATCAAACACGTTTTCAATTTGAATAAGTTCCTTACACTGACTGTTCTATATTGTCTGTGTTATTCCAGTCTGAAGGAGGACGGCAGTGGTAGTGCCTACGACAAGGAGTCCATGGCCATCATCAAGCTGAACAACACCACAGTCCTCTACCTGAAAGAGGTCACCAAGTTCCTGGCGTTGGTCTGCATCCTCCGGGAGGAGAGCTTTGAGCGCAAAGGCAAGCCATCCACCCCAGCATTTCCTCATTACTGCATTGAGCTGTCTCTCAATAGCTGCTTACCCATTATCGTTCAATCCAGTGTGACTTCACCCCCACAAGCGCAAAATGCAGACAGATGTCAATGGAAGAGTGGCTCCGTCTTATTTAAGGAAGTAATCATGTCTTGAGTCAATTGAATTTCAAGCTTCTCAGGCGATAGCACTCATTTGAACTGGTTTAGTTATTCTTTGCCATTGTTTTTGTAAATGTTCTTCACACTGGGCGTTATTGGTTTATCTGATAGGGGTGATAACTTGAATAAAGTTTCTTCTTTGTTTCAACAGCACATGACTCATGGAGTAATCGACTGAGTGATATTCAAAGTCTCGGAATTGAAAATAGATTCATACCTTTTTCTTACTGACACGTATCTCTCCCCAGGCTTGATAGACTACAACTTCCACTGTTTCCGGAAGGCCATCCACGAGGTGTTTGAGGTGGGCGTTTCCACACCGTGGACGGGCTCCCAGGCGGCCGGCACGCCCTGCACCAAGGCTGTGACACTCAACGGCACGCCCCGGAGCACTGTCTAAACACAGACAGACAGACCGACGGAGAGATGATAGGAACGACAGAAAGATCTAAAATGAAGATGGGGAGGGATTGTGTGGAGAAGACTATTGGATTGGGGTTTTCAGTAAACCAATCATATCTCTCGCACCCAGATCCTAAAAATCACAGGAAGAGGACTAGAGCTAAAAATTCAAATGGAAGAATCAGGGCTGAACCCGAAGCTCAGAGGGTAAGGAGGACTGCGAGCTTACAAAGCTAGGATGGAAGGGAAACTAAATGCAGAGATACCAGGAACATTCGTACATTTTGTGGGAATACAAGGCATTGTTTTCCGCTGTTCGGCACGAAAACAGCGAAATGAAAGTCCAACTGGACTGGTATACACAAGCAAAAGCGTATTTGGCATTTGGGAACTTTCAGTGAGATTAGGCCTCACGTGCTGCAAGTCCCAAGAGCCCTGAGGAAGCTTGGTAATATCGCTGTCTGTTTTAGCTGCTGGTTCATCCATGTGAAGAAGTACTTAAAAAAAAAAAAATGAAACCTTGAGTAACCCTCGATAAGGACAAGAAACTGCAAAGGCAGTGTGGGGATCAGTATAGTTGTGTAACCCTGTGCAGACTTATGGGTCGAAGCCTCTAAGAAATGCTTGGTGTTTATCCAAAACGCACATAGTAACACTTTCCCAAGGCCTTACTTAGATTGAGCTTGCCTGTTGCAAACTTTCTCTCACTACTCACTTGCCTGTATGCTGCCCAAGACTTTGCTTCTGGTTTCACTACTTCTGAAGAAAACAGTGTTCCTCAGAGTGCAAAAGGGATTGTAGTGTCCACATTTTTCTGCTTCTGTTCTGCGTGTGTGTGTCCGTAAAAGAGGATAGTTGGTGTTTATGGATTCATGACTGCCCCATCATGTTGATTTGCCAGTGTAGGCCCTATGCTCAAAGTTGTTGAAGTGTCATACTGTATAATGCTATGCCATGTTGGAAAACTGAGATAAAAAATAAAACTGTTACCAGCGGTTTGTTCAGTGATGCTTTGCTGTCTTGCCAAGGCGTGACCATGAATAAAATAGTTGGCAAGACGGCACAAACAGATCTCGGACTAGTCTAACTAGGAAAGGTCTCTGATGGGATCTGTACATTCCGGTTGTGTGGCATAGAGCGACATATCATTTTAATGATGGTTACGATAATGATAAACAGAATAGTGGCAATTAAATGCCGGTCACCACTTCTTCAAACCTTGCCTTACGTGATTAGTCGATTCATTCACTCATTCCCCATCGCTCCGTCTGGGGCATATAGGACAGAAACAACGACTTTGGAAATCTTCTCCACTGTGCTTTAGCTCTACTGATGATGGTCAGCATTTCGGTGTCTGTTAGGTCAGTCTGAGTCACAAGGAGTTGGGCCATTGCTTCTTGTTTGTCTGAGGAGGTTGGGGTTTAATGCATTAGGCCAACAGATGTGGAGTGTCCTTCGCAGACAAGTTGTGTGGAAGGTGAATTGTTTGTTCAGGTCCAGTTCAGTCACTTTCCAGCACTCTGTACCATATAGAACAACACTGGTGGATTTAGAATTTGGTCTTTGTGCTGTTATCTTCACTTACACATTTGTTGGAACTTTGTGAAGGTTTCACTTTAGCTGAGGGTTCTGTGCAAGGACTTTGTCAGTTTTATCACAGCAATCCACACGCAAAACAAGAGCCGCCGCATGAAGCCAATAGGAAAACCCATTCCAAGCATGTATGCAATAATGTGTCGTCAAGCTAAATTATTCTCAACATAACATTGCTCATTGTATTTCACTGTGGGTAAGGGAGACCAGGTCTAACAATGAAAAATTGACCAAATTGCGTTTTTCTGCCCTGAATGCAAGAAAGGTGTTGTTTTTTTGCCTTGTTTGTTTTGTTCATTAGATTTTTGCAAATAGTAGACATTTGGGACTATAGTAAATCCACTGTTGTCAGTTCTGCCAAAGTTTTTATCATTCACATGAAATAAACACTTGCACATCAAAAGAAAATGTTTCTGGTTTTACTTAATGTTTTAGGACATTAGGTACACTATCGTTCAAAAGTTTGGGATCACTTAGAAATGTCCTTGTTTTTGAAAGAAAAGTAACTTTTTTTTGTCCATTTAAACAACATCAAATTGATCAGAAATACAGTGTAGACATTGTTAATGTTGTAAATGACTATTGTGGCTGGAAATGGTAGATTTCTTTTCATAAAAAAAAAATGTTTTTTTAAATGGAATATCTACGTAGGCGTAGAGGCCCATTATCAGCAACCATCACTCCTGTGTTCCAATGGCATGTTGTGGTAGCCTTTTTAAAATTATAAACTTGGATTTGCTAATTGATCATTAGAAAACCCTTTTGCAATTATGTTAGCACAGCTAAGAACTGTTATGCTGATTTTAAAGAAGTAATAAAACTGGCCTTTAGAATAGTCAAGTATTTGGAGCATCAGCATTTGTGGGTTCGATTACAGGCTCAAAATGGCCAGAAACAAAGAACTTTCTTCTGAAACCCGTCAGTCTATTCTTGTTCTGAGAAATGAAGGCTATTCCGTGCGAGAAATTGCCAAGAAACTGAAGATCTCGTACAACGCTGTGTACTACTCCCTTCACAGAAAAGTGCAAACTGGCTCTAACCAGAATAGAAAGAGTAATGGGAGGTCCCGGTGCAGTCCTTAATTGGCAGCTTCATTAAATAGTACCCGCAAAACACCAGTCTCAACGTCAACAGTGAAGAGGTGACACCGGGATGCTGGCCTTTTACGCAGAGTTGCAAAGAAAAAGCCGTATCTCAGACTGGCCAATAAAAGATTAAGATGGGCCAAAGAACACAGACACTGGACAGAGGAAGATTGGAAAAAACGTGTTATGGGCAGACGAAGTTTGAGGTGTTCAGATCACAAATAAGAACATTCGTGAGATGCAGAAAAAATTAAAAGATGCTAGAGGAGTGCTTGACGCCATCTGTCAAGCATGGTGGAGGCAATGTGATGATCTGGGGATGTTTTGGTGGTGGTAAAGTAGGAGATTTATACAGGTTAAAAGGGATCTTGAAGAAGGAAGGCTATCACTCCATTTTGCAACGCCATGCCATACCCTGTGGACAACGCTTAATTGGAGCCAATTTCCTCCTACAACAGGACAATGACCCAAAGCACAGCTCCAAACTATGCAAGAACTATTTAGGGAAGAAGCAGTCAGGTGGTGTTCTGTCTATAATGGAGTGGCCAGCACAGTCACCGGATCTCAACCCTATTGAGCTGTTGTGGGAGCAGCTTGACTGTATAGTACGTAGGAAGTGCCAACCCAACTTGTGGGAGGTGCTTCAGGAAGCATGGGGTGAAATCTCTTCAGATTACCACAACAAATTGAGAACTAGAATGCCAAAGGTCTGCAAGGCTGTAATTGCCGCAAATGGAGGATTCTTTGACGAAGCAAAGTTTGAAGGACAATTTTTTCAATTAAAAATCATTATTTATAACCTTGTCAACGTCTTGACTATATTTCCTATTCATTTTGCAAATCATTTCATGTATGTTTTCATGGAAAACAAGGACATTTCTAAGTGACCCCCAAACTTTTGAATGGTAGTGTATTTGGCAGACTAGGGCACAATGATGTATCATGAAATCTGGTGCAGTATCATAGGCTCATGTGCCGGCTTGCCAAATCTCCAGGCTCTTTTGACACACCTGGAAATGAACGCTAGATGGTGCCAAGTGACTGTTCCAATTTTTTTCATTGTGTATTGCAATTCACAGTTGTTTGCCAAACTACCTGAATAATTTCACTATGCATTTCAGGGATGACTACATTGGCTATGATCGACTCTGCAAATGTTTTTAACCCTAGCCACAACCACAGGGATCGATCCAGAAACACTTGGAGGAGAGATGACTGAGAGCGGTCTCAACGGGTTCGCTGTGGAACAACTTGCTCCGAACCGAGAGAGATGGAGAACAATGGCCTTCGTCAATGGCCTATGCTGAAGGTAAAGTATATAAATCCGACAACCACGTTTTTCAAAAAACAACACAACACCATAACATGCCTAAAAACATCTGTGTTTGATGTGTATACTTTCCATATGTAATAACATAGGCTAATCAAATCGTAGGCTAAACACATAGGCCTACATTTTCAACAATGCTATTATTTGAAACCTTAGCCCAAAAATGGCACATTTTGTTGAGTTTGCTGTGGTTCAACATTGTGTGGTCTTTTTAATAAATGTACCAAACCATAAACCCCCACTGGTTTACTGTGTAAAAATATCAGTTGAATGGCTCCACTACGAAAGTGCCTTGCCAGTTAAAATAAGCCTCACAGCCACTGACGACCCATTATGTGCAGAGGTAGGCGAGGCAACTCAACACCCTTTCCCCACAATTTAGATGCAATAATACACTGACAGCTTTTTTATCCACTTCATTAAGCCTCTAATTTCTTATAAAAATCCTGCATTAATCTTGGCGACGGCTTCCCCGCGGTTCTTTAAACTCTCCTCCAACCTTCCCGCGTTGGTTTGATGGCTCCTCAAATAGGCTCTAATTTGAGATAAATAATGCATTCCCACTGTAGTAACAATGCCAAGGACTCTAAAATGTCACTGTGACATACTGGAATCATACATTAACAATCAAAATATAAGGTCTCTCAAACCCTACATCCCAAACCATTCTGCCTCCTCTGGTCTCTTGGCCATCCCACCCCTACGGAAGGCCAGTTCCCGTTCAGTTAAAGCTCTTTTCTGTCCTGGCACCACAGTGGTGGAACCAGCTTTTCCCTGAAGGTAGGACAGCAGAGTCCCTACCCATCTTCAGAAAACATCTGAAACCCTCTCTATTCAAAGCGTGTCCTAAAGAATCCCACAACACCCCCTGACTTTGCTAATAGCAAATTTATTGAGGAAAAATGTACTTACTATGACTGAGATATGTGGTTGTTCCACCTAGCTCTCTTAATATGAATGCATTAACTGTAAGTCACTCTGGATAAGAGGGTCTGCTAAATGACTATAATGTAAATGTCTCAAATTGTAGACGAATCACATTCTCTGATAGGTCGCCTGTCAGCCAGATGTTATGTGAATACTTAAGGTATTGCTCTGCAGTTTTAAGATGTATTTATTATTATTTTAAAAATGTTCATAAGATGATAAGTTTGACCTTTTGGTATGGTGCGAATAAAGTACTTAAGGTCCTGGCTTACTATGTTGAAGTCAATGTTTTTGGGCTCTACTGCCAACATTGGTCATAAACCTGAAGTCATTGTGATGTGATGATGGTACACCATATACTGTACAGTGCATTCGGAAAGTATTCAGACCCCTTGACTTTTTCCACATTTTGATACGTTACAGCCTTATTCCAAAATGGATTAAATAGTTTCCCCCCCCCTCATCAATCTACACGCAATACCCCATAATGACAAAGCAAAAACAGGTTTCATTTATTTTTTTTGCAACTGTATTAAAAATATAAAAACTGAAATATTACACTTACATTAATATTCAGACCCTTTACTCAGTACTTTGTTGAAGCACCTTTGGGAGCAATTACAGCCTCGAGTCTTCTTGGGTATGATGCTACAAGTTTGGCACACCTGTATTTGGGGAGTTTCTCCCATTGTTCTCTGCAGATTCTCTCAAGCTCTGTCAGGTTGGATGGGGAGCATCGCTGCACAGCTATTTTCAGGTCTCTCCAGAGATGTTTGATCAGGTTCAAGTCTGGACTCTGGCTGGGCCAGGACATTCAGAGTCTTGTCCCGAAGCCACTCCTGCGTTGTCTTGGCTGTGTGCTTAGGGTCGTTGTCCTGTTGGAAGGTGAACCTTCACCCCAGTCTGAGGTCCTGGAGCAGGTTTTCATCAGTGATCTCTCTGTATTTTTCTCTGTTCATCTTTCCCTCAACCCTGACTGGTCTCCCAGTCCCTCCCGCTGAAAAACATCCCCACAGCATGATGCTGCAACCACAATGCTTCACCGTAGGGATGGTGCCAGGTTTCCTCCAAACGTGACACTTGGCTTTCAGGCCAAGGAGTTCAATCTTGGCTTCATCAGACCAGAGAATCTTATTTCTTATGGTCAGAGTCTTTCGGTGCCTTTTGGCAAACTCCCAACTCCAAGCGGGCTGTCACGTGCCTTTTACTGAGGAGTAGCTTCCGTCTGGCCACTCTACCATAAAGGCCTGATTGGTGGAGTGCCACAGAGATGGTTGTCCTTCTGGAAGTTTCTCCCATCTACACAGAGGAACTCTGGAGCTCTGTCAGAGAGACCATTAAATACCACCTTCCTGACCAAGGCCCTTCTCCCCCGTTTTCTCAGTTTGGCTGGGCAGACAGCTCTAGGACGGGTCTTGGTGGTTCCAAACTTACATTTAAGAATGATGGAGGCCATTGTGTTCTTGGGGACCTTCAATGCTACAGAAATGTTTTGATACCCTTCCCCAGATCTGTGCCTAGACACAATCCTGTCTCGGAGCTCTACCGACAATTCCTTTGACCTCATGGCTTGGTTTTTGCTCTGACATGCACTGTCAACTGTGGGACCTTAAATAGACAGGTGTGTGCCTTTCCAAATCATATCCAATCAATTGAATTTACCACAGGTGGACTCCAATCAAGTTGTAGAAACATCAAGGATGATCAATGGAAACAGGATTCACCTGAGCTCAATTTGAAATCTCATAGCAAAGGGTCTGAGTACTTATGTAAATAAGGTATTTCTGTTATAATAATAAAAAAAATAAAAAAAAAAGCAAAATATTCTAAAAACCTGTTTTCTCTTTGTCATTATGGGGTATTGTGTGTAGATTGATTTTAAATCCATTTTAGAATAAGGCTGTAACGTAACAAAATGTGGAAAAAGTCAAGGGGTCTGAATACTTCCTGAATTAGTACATAGGCCTATGTATGATGCTGGCCTATGTTGATATGTACCAGCTAAGCACTCCAGTCTATTAGCAAAACAAAATATAGTGATGAAAGGCACAGCAACAGATCTTTATTAATGACAAACCTTTACTGTCCAACATAATGTGGATTATATTCAAATCAATCACATTTAAAACTTTTTCAGGCAGGCTGACGTGACTGCCGTAAACATTGGCGTTTCATACTCCAGAATCCCCGTAGCACTTCCATTCAGTCTCTAGATGGCAGTAGTGTCTACGTTTCCCTCTTCCTGAGTCACTAATATTCCATCCTCACCCACACTCTCACAGTGGTGGGCAACATGCAAAGGAAATGTTAACATCACAGACTTGCACAATGAGAGAGAGGGAGAGTAGCTTTGATGTACGTCTGTAATTTGGCACTATAGCAGCTCCTGAAATTGCCTTGTTTTATCAAAACAGACGCTTGTCTTCTCCTCGCCATCTAATAAGGAAACTCGCCCAATAATGAAATTAAACCAGCAGAACATACTTTTGCCTGTCTGTGATGTCACACACTCGTGCGTTCACTCGCAATGTAATGGAACGTCGCGTTGAGCCTTTATCTCATGTGCGTGCGCTGTCGTTGTAGCGACAAGACAGTCGGTGAAACCCTTAACAGAGCGCTCTCGTTTTGATCTGTGTGTTAGTATTAGACGTGACGAGGAGGAAATGAAGTCACCCCTGGTAGGCATGTTGGAATCTCTGACAAATGTGAAAGTAGTTAATTGATTTCTTTCCATTGTAAGGCAACACATCCTCACAGTGTGTACTGTAGTATTCAAGCACATTAGGATTAATTCATTGGGATTGTATGGTTTTAAAATCAGGAGTCACTTTTTATATTAGATCAGCCTTATATCAGAGTAATTACAATTCAATAACATTACGTAACAAAACTAGTAAGTATATGGAATAACATTTGTACTCATTTGAAGGTAGAAGTCGACTTGGTACATGATTCCCCTGTTCTCCTATATATAGATACCCTGAACTCAGTGTTGTCATGTTCAGTAGCCTTGAAACATGGGTCTCAGTGGAGGGGCAGGAGCACCTATATCTGGGCCCTGACTGTCAAACCCCCTTGCCTTATTTCCTCTCCCCTTCCACCCTCTGACCCTGCACTGGAGGGGGAAAAGAGGAAGAGGAGAGACAGAGGGAGGTAGAGGCAGCCGTCTCCTTTATTTCCGTGGCTGGTCAGCCAGTAGACCATGTAGTGCAGGGCCAGTCAGACAACAGCCAGCTAATGGGCAGTAGCAGAGCAGCCACGGTGACAAAAGGAGCGGTGACAGATGCCATTATCTCAGCCTCATGCAGATACAACTGGATGCAGGCACAGGCCGGGAGACAGACAGACAGGCAGCCCTGTGTTTGTGTGTGTGTGGAGGGAGTGAAGTGGTGTGTGTGTGTGGAGGGGATAGTGTGTGTGTTTACACATGCACTAGTGTGGGAGAGCGAGTACGTGGGTGGATGCATGTCTGCGTGTGCAAAGTTAATGAAACAGCCTAGAGAAGCACTAGATTATCACTGGGACTAGACTTGCCTGTTCACACTCGTCTGAGCACCTCCATACTCCTCCAAGTGTGTGTGTGTGTGTGCAACTGACTGTGTGCGTGTGCTTGAGTATGCATGACCAGTTTAGTTACCGCTAGACATTTGGATCACTCACCCAGTTCTCGCTCAGTATTCAGGGGGATCGTGAAAACTATATTGCATCCTCTCCGAATTTCATCTGGTGTTGGGTTTATAACATATGCAGTTTCCACTTCACCAAGGATGTCCTGGTCATTTGGAGAACCAAAATGGGGCACGTACGGGGGATATAGCAGCATATTTAACAGGCTTGGCAGAGGGAGAGAGAGTCGTTATGCAGCGTTTTGGGGGTATAACACATTTGTGCAAGCTCTGCTCAGTGTGGTGTGGTGATATGGGACAGTGATATAGATTGTGGAGATGGATGTTGACAGTGGAATGTCAGCCCTCCAGTCATTTGCTAGACTGAGACCGAACACTTTTGGATTGGAGTTTCCGGACCTTAGCAGGAGAGGGGGAAAGATGGACGGAGAGGGAAAGAGAGGGCAAGAAAGGGAAAGAGAGGGCGAGAACGGGAAAGAGAGGGCGAGAACGGGAAAGAGAGGCAGACAGACAGATTGTGGTCTATGATGGAGGCGTGAAGGTGTCTGCGGTGATACTTTTCCTCCCATCGTCTTTGAATCTCCACAGGTGAATGAGAAATCCAGTTACTTGTGAGGAAGCAGATCTTTGCAGTAGGCCTCTCTTTACTCATTACTGTCACTACGGCATTTCAGCCTCAACCACCACTGACGCTTGCGCACACACTACACACACATACGCACACAAACACACATACAGCCTCTACCCCCTCCCCCCCCCCCCTCCCGCTGAGTGTCTGACACCGTTGCTGCCAGACTAATCAGGGCACTACTGTACCCCCTCCAGCCCTGCATTCTAAATTCTCTCTCTCTCTCTCTCTCGCTCTCTCGCTCTAATCAGTGTGACTGGAAACAGACCTTCAGTATGACGTCATGCCTTGCTTAGATGTCAGTGATCAGCCTCATTGGAGATGTATGTGGCTGTGTTTTTGTGTTTCGTTAAAGGAGGACAAACTATCACGTCAGACTAATGTACCTGCTTTCTGTTGTGGAACCTTCTGCTGCGGATACTGGTGTCTAAAGTCAAGGTTTAAAATGAGGGGAAACTATATGGTCTCCCTCTCTCACACAGAAACGCAGAAAAACCATGTTCAAATCCAGATTAAGAAGGCGATATCTATTAAAGGATGCAGTCAGTGCAGTCATGGTGAGGCCTTTTTCTAAGACAGGCCAGTATGTGAGCATATGAGACATAGGAGTCATATGCTGCTGGGTCTTCTCAGGAAGAGGAGCGCATTACAGGGAAACCGTAATAGAGCCCTGATATATATATATATATATATATATATATATATATATATATATATATATATATATATATATATATATATACACACACACTTGTGCATGCAGAAGCGTACACACACACACACACACACACACACACACACACACACACACACACACACACACACACACACACACACACACACAGTCACTCACTTGTGCATGCAGAAGCGTGCACACACACACACACACACAGTCACTCACTTGTGCATGCAGAAGCGTGTATGCACACACACACACACACACACACACACACACACACACCCTTCTATTGCACTGTGAAGCAGCAGCATGGACATCCAGCAGAGCGATGTCCTGATGCTGTGTGAAGTGCAGTCTCTCCATGGTAACTACTGGAGCCGTGTATTCAAATGGCACTGCAAGACACCACCCCCACCACATCCCATACTTAGTCTCTATCCCTGGGTCTCTGCCTTCTCTATTTAGCTCTAAAGCTAACTCTCTTGTTGTACTGACGAGCTTCTTATAGTCTGGTAGTGTACTTAGTATTCTCCTCTGAAGCGATCTGTCTTCTTTATTCTTCTTTATTTAAGAGAGTGTGTGTGTGTGTATGTGTGTGTTTGCCCCTCAGAGCCTTCCAGGGGCAACACACTGAGAGAGTGCAAGTGAGAAGTGAGTGTGACGGATTGCATCCTGCCGCCGTGTGTGTTTGCGCGCGCGTGTGTGTGTGTGCGTGCGCATGAAAACGAGAGCAGCTACATGTAACCAGCCGTGGGACAGAGGAAGATGACGGTAGAGGAGTGGAGCGGGACGTGAATGTGGATGGAGAGGTGCTGCTACGTAACACCGTAGAGTACCCGAGGAGAGAGAAGGAGAGAGACCAATAGGAAGCAAGGCTGAGAGAGGAGGTCTAGGGCATGGGGATGCAGACAAGAGCCCAGCCTGCATACATTGCATCCACTGCTCCTTATACAGTATCTGGAGCCAGGCAAGCAACACACAGGAACACATTAACCCAAGATCCACCTGCACATGCTAATGGTATGGCCCTGACATTTGTGCAGAGCATTGGAGTATAGGCCCTTTGAGCTGTGCACCCACTCTTACTCAATGCACACACATATGCATGCACAAACCCTGACACGCACGTACACACACACACGGATGGATTCACATGTCCGCACACTTGGACACGCGCACACAGACACAGAAACAGTGGGAGATGGGCCTGGAGGTCCTGGGTGTTTTGCAGCTTGGATCCACACCAGTGGTTTCCCCTCACTGCAGTATTGTTATTTAAATGTGGGAGAGCGATCAGTGAGCATTAATGGCACCCTCAACACTGCAGAGGCAATTCTCCTCCAGTTCCCTCCTCTCCTTTCTCTCACACATGGCTCGTGGGCACACCTTGAGGGGCATATGAATACCAAATATCCCCGGCATTCGCAATACAACACATTTCCTAGTTTTTCTGCACATTTTGGCATATTAGTCAGCAATATTCCAATTTGAGGTTCAGTAACAGCAAATAGTGTATTTGTCATCACTGCACGTCAGCAATAATTTGGGCATGGAGGTAGAACCCATACTTACAGGGACTATCGATGTATCTGGGCTTGTTGTTGTCAGAAGTAGGTGGGTTTTAGGTTGTTTACAAAGCTCTGTGTTATTTGATGGAAATTTAGTGTCAGGCCTGCCCCGACCTTGTCTGTCTTTCAGAGTTTGACGTTCCTGAAGCCCTCGTGATGTTTACTCTGTCACGGACAATCAGAGCCCGGCTTTAACACCTGTGGTGATGGGATCGTTTTAGCTGCATATGAAGAAAACAAATCCCCAACTCAACAGTAAATAGAATGAGACTGGACAAGCACCCCTGGCAATTGCCCCTTAGTCCTTACCTGTTTTAATTTATTTTTGTAAACCAACTAGGACGATTGTCACAAAATTCAACACATTCTTCCCCTTTTCTAGTTCTCTGGTGTGTCCTAATGCTTTATTTTAAGAATGCGTAAATAGTTATTTTTTTAACCCTAAATGAGATATTTCATGTTTTGATGTTTGATATGGTAGAGAGGCTTCCTGATGTTAGTGGTCAAGCAATTAATAACATGTCTTGTGGGCTCAGTATTGGAACACATAACACCAGCTATATTCAAGTCAAAAATTCGATGTAAGAACGACAAGTTAAACCGCACAGAGGACAGGTAATGGGGACATTTCATTGCATACCCTGAAGTGTTGTGTATTTGGTGAGCAATTTACATATCCGTTTTGCCCCACAATTAGCTAGACAATGAAATCCTCTGTCACATTTGTATTTTAAACAAGAGAATGAAAGCACATATAAATCACGTGAGTTAATAAACTTGCGGAAGACATGTTAAATAGAATAGGGGCACAATGCACATTTTAAACAGTCCACCTTCTTTGGACAAACTGACATTTTATTTAGCACAAAATATTTCCTTCCAATTTAAGATTGATAAATGTAACCAAATTGCAGAGCAACCTTTTTTTTTCTTCTTTAAAATGCAATTTAAATTGAATGAATGTGTTACTTTGCAGATGTATTTAAATGGAATAGAGAATAGGGCAAATGTGGTGATTGTTCACTAAACTCAGTCCGCCACCTTAAGTTGGGAGCATGGTTGACTCATAGGGCTACGGGTGTAGGTGTGTGTGCTAACACATGCCATTTCTATGTGTTTGTTTGAGTGTGCATTTATTTGTGAGTGTGTGTGTGTGTGTGTCTTTATCTGGGTGTGTGTTTGTATGTTTGTCTGAGTTTGTGTGTGTGTGCGCCAATGCGTGTCTTTCTCTGTGTATTTGAGTGGACGTTTCTTTCTGTGTGTGTGGGTTCAAGCCTGTACACACACACACACCACAGTAGGTGTTGTCAGAAATGATCCCATTTTCATTACTCACCAGTTCAAAGAAGGAGGTGAGGCCCTGCCTTGCTGCAGTGATAAATGCATTACCCCAATAAACCCTGTCTCCACAGAGGTGCTGAGTAGGGAGACACACACAAACACCGTTGTGATGAAGAGAGCGAGAGGGTCATAGAGAGAGAGGGAGAGAAAGAAAGCGAGAGGAATGAAGGGAGTGAAGAGACGATCAGATGAGAAAAGAAGATGAATGACAACGAAGAAGTGATGGAGAGAGAGGAGGAGGAGGAGGAGGAGAGGGAGAAAAACAGCACAGAGAGCGAAGGAAAAAGGAGAAGTAAAAGAAAAGTAACAGATGTCAGAGAGGAAAGAGAAGGGACCGGGAACGATAGACACAAGAGGAAGAGAGACAGACAGACGCCGAGGAGGGAGGGAGGAAGCGAACGATCGAAGGAGGGAGGGAGGGGTTAAGAGACAGAAGGTTAGGGGTAGAGGAGGGCTAATGCAGGATTTGTGGCACTGGGTGTGTGGATGGAGGGAAGAGGGAGAGCTCAGGGACCACTGATGTCCAGCTAACCCCTGCCTATGCCCCTCATTAGAACAGGGCCATGGCCCTGTCCCGAATAGTAATCCAGGGAGGAGATGGAGAGAGGGGAGGAGGTGGAGATGGAGAGAGGGGAGGAGGTGGAGATGGAGAGAGGGGAGGAGGTGGAGATGGAGAGAGGGGAGGAGGTGGAGATGGAGAGAGGGGAGGAGGTGGAGATGGAGAGAGGGGAGGAGGTGGAGATGGAGAGAGGGGAGGAGGAGAACAACGGTGTGTGTGGGTAAATAGATGTGTGTGCTTGCATACATGCACAAATGTGTGTGTGCGTGTGTGTCTTTGCTAACTGCGGATCGGCCTTTCTCTCTGCCCGGCCACCACCTCCGGTACTGAGGAGAGGGGAAACGGATCAGAACCTTTTAGAGGAAGTGGACCAGCGTTGCTTCAGTTAAACACACAAGGTCACGATTCTTCGTTACCATCAAATGACATCAGAGTGCCAAAGCCCCACGCGTGCAAATTGAAACGGGCGGCGAGTTCATCAAAATCAAATCCAAACCTGAACCAACGCAACGGCAGGGACTTTTCAACATAACCACCAGGTCTTCCCTCTCTTTTTCCACTCCGTAAGGAACAATGATTTGGGTATGGAGGGGTGGAGGGCATGCGGCATACAATTAAAAGGCGAAGCAGCGAGTCAAGGGGACTGACCCGGGTGGAGAAAGTGTTGTGTGTGTGCACCACATAATGAAAGGTTGAACTTTGCAGTTACCGGGGTGGCATACCAAATCAACTCACCGCTGGGAGAGGCAAGTAGAGAGGGGGGGAGAGGGAGGGAGGGAGGGACTTGGCTAGTGAGAGGGGAGGGAGAGTGGGACCGAGGGAGAGAGGGACTGAGTGGGAGGGAGAGGGACCGAGAGCAAGCAATGGAGGGAGGGAGAGCCAGAGCGCGTCGTAGCCACAGGGGCTGAGTGACAGAAATTAATAATTAGTGACAATGATTGACAGCGCTCCCTCCATCTGCGGCTCTCCGCTGCCTCGCAGGCGCTCGCCTCCGCCGGCGACCGGCGGGCACAATGAGTTCCAGAGGGATTCTGGGAGAAGCACATGATTGACAACTGCCTCCTGGAGAGAGGGGGAAAGGGAGCGTGGCGGGGCGGTGAGTTAGGGGGGAGGATAGAGGGGGCAGGGGGACAGAGTTAGGAGGAGGGAGAGGATGGGGTACTTTGGGAGAGGGGGTCAGAGATGGTCCCCACACCACACCATGATCCCTCCACCAAATCAAATCAAATCAAATTTTATTAGTCACATACACATGGTTAGCAGATGTTAATGCGAGTGTAGCGAAATGCTTGTGCTTCTAGTTCCGACAATGCAGTAATAACCAACAAGTAATCTAACCTAACAATTCCACAACTACTACCTTATACACACACAAGTGTAAAGGGATAAAGAATATGTACATAAAGATATATGAATGAGTGGTGGTACAGAACGGCATAGGCAAGATGCAGTAGATGGTATAGAGTACGGTATATACATATGAGATGAGTACTGTAGGGTATGTAAACATAAAGTGGCATAGTTTAAAGTGGCTAGTGGTACATGTATTACATAAAGATGGCAAGATGCAGTAGATGATATAGAGTACAGTATATACATATGAGATGGGTAATGTAGGGTATGTAAACATTATATTAAGTGGCATTGTTTAAAGTGGCTAGTGGTACATTTTTACATAATTTCCATCAATCCCCATTTTTAAAGTGGCTGGAGTTGAGTCAGTATGTTGGCAGCGGCCGCTAAATGTTAGTGGTGGCTGTTTAACAGTCTGATGGCCTTGAGATAGAAGCTGTTTTTCAGTCTCTCGGTCCCTGCTTTGATGCACCTGTACTGACCTCGCCTTCTGGATGATAGCGGGGTGAACAGGCAGTGGCTTGGGTGGTTGTTGTCCTTGATGATCTTTATGGCCTTCCTGTGACATCGGGTGGTGTAGGTGTCCTGGAGGGCAGGTAGTTTGCCCCCGGTGATGCGTTCTGCAGACCTCACTACCCTCTGGAGAGCCTTACGGTTGTGGGCGGAGCAGTTGCCGTACCAGGCGGTGATACAGCCCGACAGGATGCTCTCGATTGTGCATCTGTAGAAGTTTGTGAGTGCTTTTGGTGACAAGCCGAATTTCTTCAGCCTCCTGAGGTTGAAGAGGCGCTGCTGCGCCTTCTTCACGACGCTGTCTGTGTGGGTGGACCAATTCAGTTTGTCCGTGATGTGTACACCGAGGAACTTAAAACTTTCCACCTTCTCCACTACTGACCCGTCGATGTGGATAGGGGGGTGCTCCCTCTGCTGTTTCCTGAAGTCCACAATCATCTCCTTTGTTTTGTTGACGTTGAGTTTGATGTTATTTTCCTGACACCACACTCCGAGGGCCCTCACCTCCTCCCTGTAGGCCGTCTCGTCGTTGTTGGTAATCAAGCCTACCACTGTAGTGTCATCCGCAAACTTGATGATTGAGTTGGAGGCGTGCATGGCCACGCAGTCGTGGGTGAACAGGGAGTACAGGAGAGGGCTCAGAACGCACCCTTGTGGGGCCCCAGTGTTGAGGATCAGCGGGGTGGAGATGTTGTTACCTACCCTCACCACCTGGGGGCGGCCCGTCAGGAAGTCCAGGACCCAGTTGCACAGGGCGGGGTCGAGACCCAGGGTCTCGAGCTTGATGACGAGTTTGGAGGGTACTATGGTGTTAAATGCTGAGCTGTAATCGATGAACAGCATTCTCACATGGGTATTCCTCTTGTCCAGATGGGTTATGGCAGTGTGCAGTGTGGTTGCGATTGCGTCGTCTGTGGACCTATTGGGTCGGTAAGCAAATTGGAGTGGGTCTAGGGTGTCCGGTAGGGTGGAGGTGATATGGTCCTTGACTAGTCTCTCAAAGCACTTCATGATGACGGAAGTGAGTGCTACGGGGCGGTAGTCGTTTAGCTCAGTTACCTTAGCTTTCTTGGGAACAGGAACAATGGTGGCCCTCTTGAAGCATGTGGGAACAGCAGACTGGGATAAGGATTGATTGAATATGTCCGTAAACACACCAGCCAGCTGGTCTGCGCATGCTCTGAGGACGCGGCTGGGAATGCCGTCTGGGCCTGCAGCCTTGCGAGGGTTAACACGTTTAAATGTTTTACTCACCTCGGCTGCAGTGAAGGAGAGCCCGCAGGTTTTGGTAGGGGGCCGTGTCAGTGGCACTGTATTGTCCTCAAAGCGGGCAAAAAAGTTGTTTAGCCTGTCTGGGAGCAAGACATCCTGGTCCGCGACGGGGCTGGTTTTCTTTTTGTAATCCGTGATTGACTGTAGACCCTGCCACATACCTCTTGTGTCTGAGCTGTTGAATTGCGACTCGATTTTGTCTCTGTACTGGGACTTAGCCTGTTTGATTGCCTTGCGGAGAGAATAGCTACACTGTTTGTATTCGGTCATGCTTCCGGTCACCTTGCCCTGGTTAAAAGCAGTGGTTCGCGCTTTCAGTTTCACGCGAATGCTGCCGTCAATCCACGGTTTCTGGTTTGGGAATGTTTTAATCGTTGCTGTGGGTACGACATCGTCAATGCACTTCCTAATGAACTCGCTCACCGAATCAGCATATTCGTCAATATTGTTGTTGGACGCAATGCGGAACATATTCCAATCCGCGTGATCGAAGCAGTCTTGAAGCGTGGAATCAGATTGGTCGGACCAGCGTTGAACAGACCTGAGCGCGGGAGCTTGTTGTTTTAGTTTCTGTTTGTAGGCTGGAATCAACAAAATGGAGTCGTGGTCAGCTTTTCCGAAAGGGGGGCGGGGGAGGGCCTTATATGCGTCGCGGAAATTAGTATAACAATGATCTAGGGTTTTTCCAGCCCTGGTAGCACAATCGATATGCTGATAGAATTTAGGGAGTTTTGTTTTTAGATTAGCCTTGTTAAAATCCCCAGCTACGATGAATGCAGCCTCAGGGTGTGTGGTTTCCAGTTTACAAAGAGTCAGATAAAGTTCGTTCAGGGCCATCGATGTGTCTGCTTGGGGGGGAATATATACGGCTGTGATTATGATTGAAGAGAATTCCCTTGGTAGATAATGCGGTCGACATTTGATTGTGAGGAGTTCTAGATCAGGTGAACAGAATGACTTGAGTTCCTGTGTGTTGTTATGATGATCACACCACGTCTCGTTAATCATAAGGCATACCCCCCCGCCCCTCTTCTTACCAGAAAGATGTTTGTTTCTGTCGGCGCGATGCATGAAGAAACCAGCTGGCTGCACCGACTCCGTTAGCGTCTCTTGAGTTAGCCATGTTTCCGTGAAGCAGAGCACGTTGCAATCCCTGATGTCTCTCTGGAATGCTACCCGTGCTCGGATTTCATCAACCTTATTGTCAAGAGACTGGACATTGGCGAGTAGTATGCTAGGGAGTGGAGCGCGATGTGCCCGTCTCCGAAGCCTGGCCAGGAGACCGCCTCGTTTGCCCCTTTTACGGCGTCGCACAGGGTCGCCGGCTGGGATCAGATCCATTGTATTGGGTGGAAGGCAAAACACTGGATCCGTTTCGGGAAAGTCATATTCCTGGTAGGAACGATGATGAGTTGACGTTAATCGTATATTCAGTAGTTCCTCCCGACTGTATGTAATGAAACCTAAGATTACCTGGGGTACCGATGTAAGAAATAACACATAAAAAAACAAAATACTGCATATTTTCCAAGGAACGCGAAGCGAGGCGGCCATCTCGTTTCGGCGCCGGAAACTGAACACCACACCCCGATCCCTCTACCACACCACGATCCCTCTACCACACCACGATCCCTCTACCACACTATAGTATTATGCAAAGCAAACAAATTTACTGCAGAGAGAGGGAGGGAGGGAGCGAGAGAGAGAGAGAGGGGGAAATAAACAGAAGAAAATGAGAAGTGTTCAAGTCATGGCTTCTGCGGTGAGGGGGAATAGCCCTCTAAATATCCATCACCTGTGAACTTGTCAGCCTTCTCTCCTCTGTCACCCCTTCTCATTCTGTCACCCCTTCTCATTCTGTCACCCCTTCTCATTCTGTCACCCCTTCTCATTCTGTCACCCCTTCTCATTCTGTCACCCCTTCTCATTCTGTCACCCCTTTTCATTCTGTCTCCCCTTCTCATTCTGTCTCCCCTTCTCTCCTCTGTCACCCCTTCTCATTCTGTCTCATTCCCTTCTTCAACCTGACCTGCCGTGCAGCTCTCCCAGCTGTCTGTCTTTCACTGTCAAAACTGACACCATATTGCTGTAAAAAAGTGATTTCATAGCGTGTGACGATACATAGCCTACCTTTTAATTGTACAACGATAGAATTCCACTATTGGCCTTTTACTGAAACACTATCAAGTTGTAGGCCTGAACAAAGGTGAAGTTTGCCCAATCTTCACATGCTTTTTTTGATCAGGACATTTCCCCCCAAATCTCTTCTCTGTCTCTGTCTCTCTCTCTCTCTAACTCCCTCCCTCTCTTTGCCCAGCGAGCGGACAGACACATTTCTCCCATGCCAGGCCAGCTTTAGCCCTCTTTGACATGGGCCTGGCTAATATGCTCCAGCACAGCAAGGCGGTCTCCAAGGCTCACAGCTACAACACTGTAACAAAGTACCGCCAAATGCCTCAGGGGCACAGGGAAGATTGTGCAGAGCAAAGGAAAATACAGTGGGGAAATGGTTCATATCACAAGACATTATTGATTTTCCCCCAAACAGCTTTGTTTTTCAGCATTTCTTCTGTGGTCGGCTGGGGGTTTCCTAAGTCATGCCCTGGAAGTGAGTGCAGTAAGTTGTCTCATTTTTCAGGGTAGTCCGACTGTTATTTCACAAATTGTTACGTTGAAACGGATTTGGAAAGGATTCTTTGAGGGACTCGGATGTTGTATGACTTCAGGTTGAGCACGGACTGTTTGATAAGGGAGTACATGTTTTTGAAAGGAGCCACGGAGGGGGATCGTGTTGTTTTTGTGGTGTACCTCGATGTGTGTGTGAGTTTGTTTATGTGTGTGTGTTTTCAGAAGCGCCACAGGATAGTCTGACCAGTCACACACCTGGCAGGCTGTTTCTAGTCGATTAGTACTGGAAGATAGTGTGTGTGTGTGTGTGTGGGGGGGGGGGGTTAATATAGCATTATTGGTCATCTCCTTCACCCCTTATATACCCTTAAGGGTCTCTCAGCCCTCCCAACTCACCAGCTGAGCCACACAACTTTGTTTCTTTCCCTTTTCCTGGACTAACACACACACACACACACACACACACACACACACACACACAACCCCCCCACCCTCCCTCCCACACATACACACCAATAAACAGACGTGGGGGCACACGTGGAGTTGTAGACTTGACAGCTGGTTACTGCAGGGCCCGGCAGGTGTGGTGTGTGTGGGCCCAGAGGGCCCCTGACTCATGGGCAGAGAGGTGTGTCCTGGGCTGACTAGCCTGGAGTTTACTTCACCTCCACTACACTGATTGATTGGAACAGGCCTGGACAAACAGGCTTGCATCGCCTTTGGACATCCAACCCAGCTTTTCCTACCGCCAACCCTCTGACATTATATATTCATCTATTTGTCTCTCTCTCTCTCTCTGTCTCTCTCTGTCTCTGTCTCTCTCTCTCCATCACACATTCTTTTTGTTTTTGTCCAAACTCTCCAACTTAGAAAGTTGACTAGTATAGGTGATTCACAGAAGAGCTTGGGTAAAAAGTTGAATCATTGTGGAGTATGAATTAAATAGTACGATAGGCCCTTTGCTCCACTAGTGGCTAAAAGGAACAAGTCACGTATGAGAGCCGGGTGTTCAGTGTACAGTATGTTCATTCTGGTAATTAGTAATGGAATGACACATTGATAGTGACATCAAACATAATGATATGTTTTAGTCTGGGTCAGGAACTGTGTTAGAAAAATGCTCTGTGCGAGATCAGATCAAAATATCCCTATTTTCACTGATTAATTTATGAATACTAAGTGATGATGTACAGATGAGAGGATGACTGTGATGAGGTTCTTACCCTGACACACTATCTCCATATACCTCTCTATTTCTCTCCTTCTCGCTCTGTATCCATCCCTCTCTCTTTCTCTCTCTCTACTTCCCTCTCTCTGTGTCTCTCTCCCTACTTCTCCCCTTCTCTTTAGCTTTTTCTCTCCTTCTCTTTCTCTGTCGCCCTCTCTTTCTCACCCCTCCCTCTCTGTCTCTCTGTCTCCCTCTCTTTCTCTCCCCCTATTTCCCCCTTTCTTTCTCTCCCTCTCTCTCTCTCTCTCTGTCTCCCTCTCTTTCTCTCTGACTCCCTCTTTCTCTCTCTCCCCCGTTCCCTCTTTCTCTGTCTTCCCCCTCTCTCTGTCTCCCCTTCTCTCTCTTTCTCTGTCTCCTTTTCTTTCTCTCCACCTCTCTCTTTCTCTTTGTCTCCCTCTCTTTTTCTTCCCCCTCTCTCTTTCTCTCGGTCTCCCCCCTCTCTCTTTCTCTCGGTCTCCCCCCTCTCTCTTTCTCCCCCCTATCTCTTTCTCCCCCCTCTCTCTTTCTCTCGGTCTCCCCCCTCTCCCGTTCTCTCGGTCTCCCCCCTCTCTCTTTCTCCCCCCTCTCTCTTTCTCCCCCCTCTCTCTTTCTCTCGGTCTCCCCCCTCTCTCTTTCTCCCCCCTCTCTCTTTCTCTCGGTCTCCCCCCTCTCTCTTTCTCCCCCCTCTCTCTTTCTCTCGGTCTCCCCCCTCTCTCTTTCTATCTGTCTCCCCCCTCTCTCTTTCTCTCTGTCTCCTCTCTCTCTCTCTGTCTCTCTCTCTCACCGCCACCGGAACAAGCCTGTTCTTGGTCAGTGTCCGAGCTCAGTGCGGTCTTGAAAGGCGCCGCGCCACACACACCTGGCCCGCCGGCTGCCTCTTTGGTCTGCGTCACCTTTTGTCAGCGCCATGTTAATGAAGCCTCCACACACACTGGGGCGCCTTTTAATGAGCGCGGCATTTGATCGCAATAGACACCCGACCCTGGCTTCGGCCGCGTTGTTTTATTTCTGGACACCACCGTTGTATGTGTGTTCTGAGGAGGCTAGGATGAGTAGGAGGGAGGGGGCAGGTCAGCTGATGAGAGATTGTTTATTGAAAAAAAGGGGGTGTTTGTCATCTATTTTTTCTTTCTTTCTCTCTTTTTCTTTTTTTGCACCCAAGTCAGACGTGCATCATGGCTCTCTCCCTTTTCAAGCAGGGAGATGAAAGGGGCCCCGCGCAGGGCTTCCAACAAAAGTGCCAGCGATCACAAACAAACCTTCAAATGAAACACATCAAAGCCGCTGCCCCAATTGTTAGCCTCTCGTATCCGAGGAAAATTGGCTCATTAAGGGCAAAAAATGACATTGTTTACATTAGCCGGGGCCCTGATTAGATCCCGCCATGTTTGTTGTGTTGTGTTGTCCGCCTTCGCCCCGCTGCCGCTTACCAACAGACCACTTCAGCCCCAACGCAGCACAATCACTCCTTTGAAGGCTTTCTTTATTTCTCCGGCAAAAAAAAAGAGTGGGACGAGAAACACACAACACACAATCACCATCGCAAACACACACAGATGGACATGATAGCTGTGGCTTTTTTCCTCTCCTCCTCGTTTCTCTCTCTCTCTTTAGAACTAATTAGGTTGCCTGTGGAAATAGAGCCGATTGGAGAGGACAGTTGGGTCCGTGATGAGACTGTTTGTGGCGTAATTGTGCTGATAAAGAGCAGGGTGTTGTTGGAGGTAAAATAAAAATAAATGCTTGACAATGAAAGGGACCCGGGCTCTTTTGGCGCCTACAGGCTCGGCTCCATCTCCTCAATGAAAATAACACCTTTTGTCGTCTTTTGAGTCTTTTGTAAGCGGAGATGATTTCTAATCTCTGCGTCGCATGTTTTTGGACCGGCCGACCAGGCGCTGTGTCATGAATTTGTTGCTGTGTAAGAGCCCTTCTGCTGTCATTCATCTCCCACTCAAGCTCTCTCTCTCTTTTTTCTCTCTTCAAGCCTTTCTCCAGCCCGGATCATTCTTTTATGGAACACATGCCGGATAGAGCACGACCGTGATCAATGAAGAGCTATAATAAAATTCAATCTTTCAAAGCAGATTCATGATCAATTATGAGTTTCTTTACACTGAACTGAAGTCACCAGGGGAAAGTATTTGGAACTGAAAATTCAGGTGTAATTGATATGTTGCACAATAAAACTGCAAGAGCAACCAACAGTTTATCTATGCTTTATTGACTTTTTTTTGTACGCTGCACCTGCAATTTACTGGATGTGTGTACACTACTTCCAAACAAATGGTACTTTGCCCAGTAAGTCCTGAGTCATAGTGGTGAAGATGGACAGACAGGGGTGGAACAAACTTAAAGATGAGGTGAGCGTCGCTAGCATCGTTGCATCGCTAACGACAGCCAGTGACCCTGGCCGTGCCCTCCGCTGGCCCTCAACTCTCCTCATTCCCCGGGCTCCCCCCGAGAGAGAGCCCTCTTTCCTCACACACTGATGACCTCTCCCAAACATAATAATAACCACTGAGAGATGGCCACTAGCCCCTCGGCCCCCAAACACCCAGCCCTCAGGTCACAGGGCACCAGCATTATTCAGACCGCTTCCTCCTGAACTTTGACTCCCTATTTACATATCTTCTGTTTTTTTCTCACTCTCTCTCTCTCTTCCCTGTAGCTCTCTCTTTCTCTCTTTTTCTCTCTTAGCGTCTTTCAGTCAATTCCTTTCCTTCCTCTTATTCTCTCTGTTTCTGTCTCTGTCTTTGTTTCTCTCACTCTCTCTCTCTCTCTCATTCCTCCCTTCCTTTTTCTCTCTCTTTGTCTTTTGCATTGTGGCAGTCAAGTCGAATCAACTTATAATTACCATTTAGAATAGTATGGAATCTGTCAGGGAGGGGGCCCGGAGTTTACCCAGTTGCCTATAGAATGGTTGAGCTGTTTGGTTTGTTTTGGAGCGGAATCTGAATTTCTTTGACTTTTGACCGCCTCGGTCTCCAGGGGGGAGCTGGGAGAGAAAGAAGGGCACGCAATGAGTTCCATTTTCCATTTAAGGACCCATATGGAAAATAAAAATTGGTAGCAGCAGGAAGGAGAGGGAGGAGAGGCGACGTTGCCGTTCTGGGGCAGCCGCCATTTGAATTCATGAGGTTGTGTTGTGTGTCTCTGCCCACGCTTCTCGATTGGAATATAAAGTTGTCCTTTCTTGAACTGTCTTCCTCTTTTATTTTCTCCTCTTAGAGTAGGGTATAACACGTTTAGATAATGTTTTTTTTCTGATTATAATTAGTTGAAATTAAGTAGTTTAAACTATTTTAAGAAATCATGTTTTGCATATTGTATTGTATACATGTCGTGAAATATAGTAAAATACACTGAGGGTAGAAAACATTATGAACATGACATAGCCTGGCTAGATGAAAGCTATGCTCCCTTCAAGATCACTTTCACAGGTAAAATGCAAGCCGAGATCTACCGCTTAGATTTTTTTATTTTAAACTTGACTCTCTTTCTCTGACAACCTCATCAGAATGGTGTCACGTACCGTATAGCTCCCTGTCTCTCTGCTACTCCTCTATATCTCTATGGAGGAACGACAGTGAGAGGAGGGAGGAGCTGGTGCTGAGAGTAGGCGAGGGGGAGATGGGGGTGCGGCGAGGGGGGCAGGACCAGTGGGGGACTACATTAGGTGGGTTTGTGTCCGGCTCGTGGGACAGGGGTCCGGTCCGTGACCTTGCGGATAATAACTGTCACAGAGGTCAGCGCTTCAGGTCCACGTCCCCGGGCTGCTCTTAGGAAGGACCGGGAAGAGAATAAAACCACATCACTTCCTCTCTTTCTCTCTCTGTCTCCATCATCCCATCTTCCTCCGAGTGCCCTCCACCGCTCATGTCACCGCTATCAGTTTAAATAGTGCATTATGCAAAGCGGAGATGATTTAGCTGGGGGGTATGATAGGGAGAATTACTCGGGGGCGAGAGAAAAAGAAAGAGGGGATTTTTTTGGTAGAATGTAAGGGGAGTGGGTGAGAGGTTTTGGAGGGTTGGAGGAGTTTGGGGTGTAGAGGAGGGTTAATATAACTGACATGGGAGTCCTTCATTCTATCTAAGCTAGCCTCCAAGACAGGTAACTCACTTAGTGCATCGGCTCACTGAGATGGGCTGTTGAGAGGATCTTCACTTTGGTGTCTCTCTCAATATGAGCCGGAGGCGATACAGGGCCTGGGGGTCCCACTTTACCATGCAGAGGGGCCGCCGGAGTACCACCGCAATAAAGATGACTTAGGCAGGTGCAATATGGCCGGAGGGGAATTTGTGAAAAACAGATTTGGGGAATGAAATTGAAACTCAAGAATGATGATTTTCTTAAAATCAAAAACCCCAGGTTGACTTAGGAGAGTCATCCATATAAGATCTATGGTTATATCGTCTAGTTAAATGAATTTGGTTTTACCTGACTCAGAGAAAAAAGTTATTGCGGAATAAGATTTTGGGGGGGGGGTATGGTTCCCGATGTGCCAAATATTTCCTAAGTATTTTTGATTTCCAATTCATGCCACAATATTCTCCAAAACAATCAACTTCTTAAAACATGCAGCCAAAAAAAGGCTTTCACGGTTAGCTTCTAAAGTATTTCGAGACATGCTTATGGTGCTTTATAGTTAAGATATGAAAATGTGAATCTCTTTGTTTATCTCATATCTCAGTCATGTGGCTAATGATATGCACAAGTTCATTTGGCATGCTTTGTTCTGTTTATTTATCTCTCCAACCTTACTGGAGGGACGACGCAATGTGACTGTTTAAAGAGGCAGATTGCGATTGTTTGAAAGGCGGCCATTTTGTCCGTCAAAGTGGCCATTGATTAGCCCAAGGCATCCCCCTGGAGTGAGTTAAATGGTTTCTGTGTATCGCTATTACAGAGGTTAACAATCATTTTTTTCACTGAAATGAAGGGCACTGACCCTAATATGGGGCTACGTAGCGTCCATAATATGATGATAATTGGCCAGTGATGATGATCCTGCCCTCTCCCCCCACCACCAAAACTGTCAGTTAACAGTAATAGATTACCGATGCATAACTTACATTTATCTTTTCTGAAATGAGCCACGGAGAGTGTGTGTGTGTGTGTGTGTGTGTGTGTGTGTGTGTGTGCCTGGAGTAGTGGGGCTAGGATAAGACTTGAAATGATAATACTTCAAATCGTTTCCTCCCTCTGTCTCTATCCTGATATTTTCTTCTGCAGGATGCTCCTCTTCTTCACGTGCACGCTTCACTGGTGACTGTCGTAATTGCGGGTGCACAGGCACGATTTCCCCCGAGGGGTCCCCAAATTAAAAGAAGTCATCCCATCCCTCCCTCCAGCACCATCACTCCCTGCTCCAGGGACCCCATGCTTATTTGAATGGAACTTTATATTTTTCTCTCTTCTTTGCTAAGCTTCGTGTCACTAATGAATAAATAAAACACAAGCGTGCAGTGGATTGACTTTCACGCCTGGGTGCTCCGGCTTTGATGAGATCTCCTCTTCTTCTAGATAAGCTGGAGAGGAGAGGACAGTCATCTTTAGTCTTGCCCCACTGCTCTAGCTCACTTGATGCAGATAGAGGAGCTGTTGAGTGCTGCAGTCTATAGGACCAGACATGTCGCTAATATGTTTCTGCTGCTTTCATGGATCTGGTATTGTTTGACAAATAGATTTGATAAAATAAGAGATATGTACTGTAGATGAATGAAGGTGAAACAAAAAATATGATATTCTGAGGCTGGTTTTCCTTCTAGCTGGTTAAAATTCTGATAGAGGAAGTCACTTTCTAGTGGTCTCTCAGTTGTTCCTTTTGAGGATATAAAGCAGCTACTTTTCAAGGCCTGCTCTGTGATACTTACAGCAGCTTTTGATCATTTAAATTAGTGATAAATACCCATTGATTATTGAAGAATATCACTTCTGAATACATATTGAGCTGAGTTCAACTGTCTAACCCTTTCCATGATTTACAATGTAGCATGACTGATAATATAGTCTTTGTTACTAGCTTTAGAGTTAGAAAGGTAGCCGTGTGAGCGCTAACTGTGTGCTGTGCTGAGCTGAACAGGGCACAGGGATTGTGGCACTAATTAGCCCATAATGGCATCATAAATTATGGTCAAATCAAGGCCGGTCGTCGGGCAGACGTTTTAATGAAAAGTTGTAATGGGTCACCCCAGACGCCTGAGGGGGGCTGGGGGTCCTCACTCATGCCATGGCCATCCATCACCTAGCCTCTTGCAACAGTTACTGGTACTGTGCTAATGCGTTATCCACCAAACCAGAGAACCATGGCATAAACAACACTGGTATAGAGATACAGCAGCCTAGTGCTAGCCAATATGGCCATGGAGACTGGACAGCAGACCTGTCGTTTGAGTGAGGGGTGTGTTGGTGCCCCTGGGTTCTGTCGTTTTATTTTAGAGGAGTATGGAGCATTCTGAAATCTATCTTAATATGGCCAATATCGTTAGAAGGGTGCTGTAATTGATGTTTAATTTGCTGGTTTGGAATCCCTGAAACACAATGTGGAGCATCCAAACTAGACTGGTCCCACATCTGTTTGTACTGTCTTGCCATTTGTTGTGCATGACAATGACCATAGGAGTTGGCAAGATCGCGCCAATAGATCTGGAACTGGGTTCTACAAATGCCAAATGTCTGGAGTTTGTTGTTTGCAAATACCAAGTGCTTATACATGCCCAGACATGTCATCCTTGGACATGTGATGCAATGATGACCATGACTTTTCACTGACTTCTCTTTCCTTCTGAGAAATCCTTGATTAACAGGATGTCATTTATCGCCCTCCAGGTTCCCTTGGAGAGTTCATCAATGAGCTTGACGCCCTGATAAGTTCCTTTCCTGAGGATGGCTCACCTCTCACAGTTCTGGGTGACTTTAACCTCCCCACGTCTACCTTTGACTCATTCCTCTCTGCCTCCTTCTTTCCACTCCTCTCCTCTTTTGACCTCACCCGCTCACCTTCCCCCCCTACTCACAAGGCAGGCAATACGCTTGACCTCATCTTTACTAGATGCTGTTCTTCCACTAATCTCATTGCAACTCCCCTCCAAGTCTCCGACCACTACCTTGTATCCTTTTCCCTCTCGCTCTCATCCAACACTTCCCACACTGCCCCTACTCGGATGGTATCGCGCCGTCCCAACCTTCGCTCTCTCTCCCCCGCTACTCTCTCCTCTTCCATCCTATCATCTCTTCCCTCTGCTCAAACCTTCTCCAACCTATCTCCTGATTCTGTCCTCCCTCCTCCTCCCTTTCTGCATCCTTTGACTCTCTATGTCCCCTATCCTCCAGGCCGGCTCGGTCCTCCCCTCCTGCTCCGTGGCTCGACGACTCATTGCGAGCTCACAGAACAGGGCTCCGGGCAGCCGAGCGGAAATGGAGGAAAACTCGCCTCCCTGCGGACCTGGCATCCTTTCACTCCCTCCTCTCTACATTCTCCTCTTCTGTCTCTGCTGCTAAAGCCAATTTCTACCACTCTAAATTCCAAGCATCTGCCTCTAACCCTAGGAAGCTCTTTGCCACCTTCTCCTCCCTCCTGAATCCTCCTCCCCCTCCTCCTCCTCCCTCTCTGCTGATGACTTCGTCAACCATTTTGAAAAGAAGGTCGACGACATCCGATCCTCGTTTGCTAAGTCAAACGACACCGCTGGTTCTGCTCACACTGCCCTACCCTGTGCTTTGACCTCTTTCTCCCCTCTCTCTCCAGATGAAATCTCGCGTCTTGTGACGGCCGGCCGCCCAACAACCTGCCCGCTTGACCCTATCCCCTCCTCTCTTCTCCAGACCATTTCCGGAGACCTTCTCCCTTACCTCACCTCGCTCATCAACTCATCCTTGACCGCTGGCTACGTCCCTTCCGTCTTCAAGAGAGCGAGAGTTGCACCCCTTCTGAAAAAACCTACACTCGATCCCTCCGATGTCAACAACTACAGACCAGTATCCCTTCTTTCTTTTCTCTCCAAAACTCTTGAACGTGCCGTCCTTGGCCAGCTCTCCTGCTATCTCTCTCAGAATGACCTTCTTGATCCAAATCAGTCAGGTTTCAAGACTAGTCATTCAACTGAGACTGCTCTTCTCTGTGTCACGGAGGCGCTCCGCACTGCTAAAGCTAACTCTCTCTCCTCTGCTCTCATCCTTCTAGACCTATCGGCTGCCTTTGATACTGTGAACCATCAGATCCTCCTCTCCACCCTCTCCGAGCTGGGCATCTCCGGCGCGGCCCACGCTTGGATTGCGTCCTACCTGACAGGTCGCTCCTACCAGGTGGCGTGGCGAGAATCTGTCTCCGCACCACGTGCTCTCACCACTGTTGTCCCCCAGGGCTCTGTTCTAGGCCCTCTCCTATTCTCGCTATACACCAAGTCACTTGGCTCTGTCATATCCTCACATGGTCTCTCCTATCATTGCTATGCAGACGACACACAATTAATCTTCTCCTTTCCCCCCTCTGATAACCAGGTGGTGAATCGCATCTCTGCATGTCTGGCAGACATATCAGTGTGGATGACGGATCACCACCTCAAGCTGAACCTCGGCAAGACGGAGCTGCTCTTCCTCCCGGGGAAGGACTGCCCGTTCCATGATCTCGCCATCACGGTTGACAACTCCATTGTGTCCTCCTCCCAGAGTGCTAAGAACCTTGGCGTGATCCTGGACAACACCCTGTCGTTCTCAACTAACATCAAGGCGGTGACCCGTTCCTGTAGGTTCATGCTCTACAACATTCGCAGAGTACGACCCTGCCTCACGCAGGAAGCGGCGCAGGTCCTAATCCAGGCACTTGTCATCTCCCGTCTGGATTACTGCAACTCGCTGTTGGCTGGGCTCCCTGCCTGTGCCATTAAACCCCTACAACTCATCCAGAACGCCGCAGCCCGTCTGGTGTTCAACTTTCCCAAGTTCTCTCACGTCACCCCGCTCCTCCGCTCTCTCCACTGGCTTCCAGTTGAAGCTCGCATCCGCTACAAGACCATGGTGCTTGCTTACGGAGCTGTGAGGGGAACGGCACCTCCGTACCTTCAGGCTCTGATCAGGCCCTACACCCAAACAAGGGCACTGCGTTCATCCACCTCTGGCCTGCTCGCCTCCCTACCTCTGAGGAAGTACAGTTCCCGCTCAGCCCAGTCAAAACTGTTCGCTGCTCTGGCACCCCAATGGTGGAACAAACTCCCTCACGACGCCAGGTCAGCGGAGTCAATCACCACCTTCCGGAGACACCTGAAACCCCACCTCTTTAAGGAATACCTAGGATAGGATAAAGTAATCCTTCTAACCCCACCCCCCCCCCTTAAAAGAGTTAGATGCACTATTGTAAAGTGGTTGTTCCACTGGATATCATAAGGTGAATGCACCAATTTGTAAGTCGCTCTGGATAGGAGCGTCTGCTAAATGACTTAAATGTAAATGTAAATGTCAATGCCTTGAAAGAGTGGTGAGATGAAATAGTTTTGGGACTTATTGATGTTTTTTTTTTGTCCCCCCATACACGACTCGATGGGTTCTTGCCGGATCCTGCCAGACGTGCGGGTGAGAAGAGTCATTAACGAGGCTGCTGTGATTTACGTCCTCTGTAGATGGGCCACCCAAATTATCTGCCTTGCCATCGCTCTCATCAATCACCCACAACCAGAGGGCACTGCAGGCACACAGAGTGGGGCGCCGCATGGCGCGTGGGGTGACACTGAAATGCACCGAGAGGTGTGTGTGTACGTGCATGCGTACGTGGGTATCTGTATCTGTGTGTGTACGCACAATCTGCGCATGTGTGAGTGGGGGGGGCTAATGACAAATGGCTGCTTTTATACATCGGAGAGGGATGAGTGATTTACTGACCCCATTCCATTGGCTGAGCAGAGTGTTGTGGTTGGCAGCCTTCCACACAGTGTTGTAAACTCTGAGTGGGCTGGCAGCCGCTCCAAACCTCAGTAGGATAGCATAATGTGCACGGTTTAGATTCCATCGCACTGTTGCGTCAGAAAATAATCTACTCAAGCCAACAACACACAGGGAAATGAATCAGAATCATCGGTTCCGTTGACTTCATCCTAACCTCCTAGAATCTCATCCAAATCCTATTGAAAGACCATAGAGGAAATATTGGAATATACATACAGGGCTATTCATCTGAGATACACTATATCTACACCCCTTCAAATTAGTGGATTCAGCTATTTCAGCCACACCCGCTGCTGACAGTTGTATAAAATCAAGCACACAGCCATGCAATCTCCATAGACAGACATTGGCAGTAGAATGGCCTTACTGAAGAGCTCAGTGACATGGCACCATTATAGGATGCCACCTTTCCAACAAGTCGGTTCGTCAAATGTCTGCCCTGCTAGAGCTGCCACGGTCAACTGAAGGGCTGTTATTGTGAAGTGGAGACATCTAGGAGCATCCAGCGAAGTGGTAGGCCACACAAGCTTACAGAACAGGATCGCCGAGTGCTGAAGCGCGTAGCGCGTACAAAGCATCTGTCCTCAGTTGCAACACTCCAAACTGCCTCTGGAAGCAACTTCTGCACAAGAACTGTTCGTCGGGAGCTTCATGAAATGGGTTTCCATGGCCGAGCAGCCATGCTTCGTCTGGAGTGGTGTAAAGCTTGCAGTCATTGGACTCTGGTGCAGTGGAAACAGTTCTCTGGAGTGATGAATCAAGCTTCACTATCTGGCAGTCCGATGGACGAATCTGGTTTTGGCGGATGCCAGGAGAACTCTGCCTGCCCAAATACATAGTGCCAACTGTAAAGTTTGATGGAGGAGGAACAATGGTCTGGGGCTGTTTTTCATGGTTTGTGCTAGGCCCCTTAGTTCCAGTGAAGGGAAATCTTAACGCTACAGCATATAATGACATTCTAGACAATTCTGTGCTTCCAACTTTGTGGCAACAGTTTGGGGAAGACCCGTTCCTGTTTCAGCATGACAATGCACCATGCAATAAAGCGAGGTCCATACAGAAATGGTTTGTTGAGATTGGTGTGGAAGAATTTGACTGGCCTGCACAGAGCCCTGACCTCAACCCCATCGAACACCTTTGGGATGAATTGGAACGCCGACTGCGAGCCAGACCTAATCGCCCAACATGAGTGCCCGACCTCACTAATGCTCTTGTGGCTGAATTGACGCAAGTCCCCGCAGCAATGTTCCAACATCTAGTGGAAAGGTTTCCCAGAAGAGTGGAGGCTGTTTTAACAGCAAAGGGGGGACCAACTCCATATTAATGCCCGTGATTTTGGAATGAGATGTTCGACGAGCAGGTGTCTACATACTTTTGGTAATGTAGTGTATGTTAATGAAAATGATAATTTCTGATATTATCATACATTAGCTGGTGTTATTTTACACCTTTAAAGCAATCAACATAGTGGTCAAAATATTAACCATAGAATCCTCTCTTCTCTGTAGCACTGTTGGTTTAGCAACTTGAAATATCACCTATTGGGGGAGACGAGGGGAGAAAATGGGGGGGGGTTTGCAGGATTAGCCTGGTTGTGTAAGCAATTATTGGGGCAGGGTATGTAGCTAAGCACCCTAATATGTATCTAGAGGCGGCATTATTCAATTAAGGTGGCGGCTGGCAGTGCGCGGGGGACAGAGCACCGGTGACAGCGGCGGTGTCTTCTCCTTATGAAACAACCTATTTAAGCTAAATCAACTCCCACTTAAGAGCGGCGGTAATAAGCGCTGGTGCGACACTCGCCAGCCCGCAGGGGCCCATCCGTCATGCTGTAATACGGAATCAGAATGAGTGATAACACCTTGCTAGGCCGCTATTCTCCTCGCTCCGAGCCGAGGTGTTGCTATACACACACAGAGACACACACATAGTGAAACAAAAATGAACACGCACACAAACAAACACATACATGTTTTGTTCTTCTATCCTCATGGGGACCTGAAGTTAATTTCCATAAAAAAATCCTATTTTTCCAACCATTACCCTTACCATAACCCTAACATTGACCTTAATCCGTAACTCTGACCTAAACCATGAACAAATTCCTAACCCTAACCCCTTACCCTAATTCTACACCTAACCGTAACCCTAATTGTAACCCTAACCTTTAACCTAACCTTAAAATAGCCTTTGTCCTCATGGGGACATAGGAAATGTCCCAGCGAGAGATCATTTTCCTTGATTTACTGTCCTTGTGGGGACTTTGGGGGATTTTAGGTCCCCACAAGGATAGAAGAACCAACCAACATAGAAACACGCACGCACGCACGCACGCACAGCCAGCCAGCTTTACAGACTCATTCTCTTATTCCTCCTCCTTTCCCACACACCTACCTACCTTTTTACCAAACAAGCTCTCACAGTCTCACTGCATAATTAGATTTTTTTTTGAAACTCTGGATTACGGGGGCCTAGGGGTGGCTGGGGATTATGCCCATCTGCCAACGCTGCCCACAACACCCTAGCAAAAACCAAGCCAACTTAATGCTTATAGTGCTCACTGTTTCCCCTAGTGGTCGGTTTTGAGAAAGCATTCCCCGATGTCCTCAGGACATGGCTAGACGTCCAATGCTGAAGTCACTCTTGAGTAATCTGCCTGATCTACCGCCCAGCTCTGCATATGCACAGGGAAATTGTGGTTGGACGCAGTTGCATGCATATGCTTGAGATTGCATACAGATGTGCGACAGTGTGAAGTGTTTGGGGTGTGTGAGGTGTATCTTTCTGTGTATCTTTCTTTCTCCCTGTGTGTGTGTGTGTGTGTGTGTGTGTGTGTGTGTGTGTGTGTGTGTGTGTGTACTGTATGAGGGTCTCTCTGTAATGTCTGAAACTCCTTAACTCAGAAGACCAACTATTGTATCTGATGTGTCACTCCTACCAGGTCCTGTATCCACAGTCTTTACCCTGGTAATCATATAGAGCTTATGTTTACTAAGATCAACACAGAACACAGACTCTATCAAGCTCCACAACTAACAGAAACAAACATATGAACAGATAAATTAATAGATAAAAACAGAAACGACAACAAAACATCTTTGATGAAAAAAGCGAAATGGAAAAAAAACTAAATGAGTGGCACGCCTGGAATGTTTGTCGGTTCTCCTTTCTTTCTTTCTTTCTTTCTTTCTTTCTTTCTTTCTTTCTTTCTTTCTTTCTTTCTTTCTTTCTTTCTTTCTTTCTTTCTTTCTTTCTTTCTTTCTTGTTTGTTTTTCTCCATCCCCCATCTCTCTCTCTCTCTCTCTCTCTCTCTCTCTCTCTCTCTCTCTCTCTCTCTCTCTCTCTCTCTCTCTGCTCATCAGTGTGGTGTGTGCTCGGTAATGACTCCCACTGTGGCAGGGCTCCTTTAAGGCTGGCGTCCCCCCCTCCACTCCCCTAACTATGCATTATTCATTCAAATCAAATGAGGGAACAACAGTAGCAGGAGACATGGTGCATGGCTCTTCCTCCAAAACTCCCTGAGGTGCCCCCATCGCCCCCCACTCCTCATCCCCAGCCCCATGGCAGATATTTAAGGGTGGACAGAGACAGAGGAGGCCCCAGCCCCACCACTGTGTTTGTTGGCACTCAGTCTTTTTTTGAGCTTGCACGTCCGTGATGACCTCTGTTGCTCTTTGTGGTCCTTGCTTTCTCTTGCTCGCCAAAACATTTTGAGGCTTTTGCTGTTATTTGGTGGGGGGGGGGTGATCGGTTATCATTTCAGTAGCATTGCCATGCTATCAAAGGTTATGTGTGGTTTATATGTGTATGTTTTGTATTGTTTATAAAAGATCAAATTAAATCTTACTACAACAAAAACAAAAAGGCAGTTTTAGAAAGGCAGTTTAAAAATGAATGTGATTGTAAAGTGAGGTCCAAACTGTAGATTCTTGAGAAATAAATCAGAAGTCTGTACTTTGACCTTTTTGTAGCAGGCAAACGGTGTGTGTTGTTATTATTGTGAATACTGTCTTGAGTACTGTGAGTTACTGTACACTTTACAAGTCAGTATCATCTCTTTCATATGTGTACATTCCTCTCTGTCCTTCCCTTCTCCCTCCTTTGGTAAATGAGTATGATCTTAGCGGCCCCAGAGGAGCAGAGGAGGTTTCACACCCTCTCTGATGCTGCTCTAATATTTGCCTGAGCACAGGAGGTGGCTGATGGAGTTCCCTGATTCCATTACACTAGTATAGTGATTTCTGCTCTGCATTAGAAAAGTAGGACACAGAGATGAGCGAGAGAGTGTGTGAGAGAGAGAGAGATACCTGACCAAAAGTATGTGGATACCTGCTCGTCGAACATCTCATTCCAAAATCATGGGCATTAATATGGAGTTGGTCCCCCCCCTTTGTTGCTATAACGGCTTCCACTCTTCTGCAGGGACTTGTTTCGTTTCACCCACAAGCGCATCAGTGAGTTCGGACACTGATGTTGGGTGATTAGCCTGGCTTGCAGTCGGCGTTCCAATTCATCCCAAGGGCGTTCGATGGGGTTGAGGTCAGGGCTCTGTGCAGGCCAGTCAAGCTCTTCCACACTGATCTCGACGAACCATTTCTTTATAGACCTCGCTTTGTGCACAGGGGCATTGTCTTGCTGAAAGAGGAAGGGCCTTCCCCAAACTGTTGCCACAAAGTTGGAAGCACAGAATTGTCTGAATGTCATTGTATGCTGTAGCATTAAGATTTCCCTTCACTGGAACTAAGGGGCCTAGCCCGAAACATGAAAAACAGCCCCAGTGTCACGCCTTGACCTTAGAGAGCCTTTTTTATGTCTCTTTTTGGTTTGGTCAAGGTGTGATTTGGGTGGGCATTCTATGTCCTTTACTTCTATGATTTTGTGTTTCTATGTGTTGGCCGGGTATGGCTCTCAATCAATTGTCTCTGATTGGGAATCATACTTAGGCAGCCCTTTTTCCCACCTGTGATTGTGGGTAGTTAACTTTGTTTGTGGCACTAATGCCCTGTAAGCTTCACGGTTGTTTCTTTCGTTTGTTGTTTTGTTGGCGACATTTAAAATAAAAAGGAAAATGGACGCTAACCACGCTGCACTTTGGTCCACTTCTTTCAACGGCCGTGTCACCCACACCATTATTCCTCCTCCACCAAACTTTACAGTTGGTACTATGCATTGGGGCAGGTATTGTTCTCCTGGCATCCGCCAAACCCAGATTTGGCCATCGGACTGCCAGATGGAGAAGCTTGATTCATCACTCCAGAGAACGTGTTTCCACTGCTCGAGAGTCCAATAGTGGCGAGCTTTACATCACTCCAGCCGACGCTTGGTATTGTGCATGGCGATCTTAGGCTTGTGTGCGGATGCTCAGCCATGAAAACTCCCGATGAACAGTTCTTGTGCTGACGTTGCTTCAACATGCAGTTTGGAACTCGGAGTGTTGCAACTGAGGACAGATGTGCTTTAGCACTCAGCGGCCCCATTCTATGAGCTTGTGTGGCCTACCACTTTGCGGCTGAGCCGTTGTTGCTCCTAGATGTTTCCACTTCACAGTAACAGCCCTTACAGTTAACTGGAGCGGATCTAGCAGGGCAGATATTTGACAAACTGACTTGTTGGAAAGGTGGCATCCTATGACGGTGCCACGTTGAAAGTCACTGAGCATTTTAGTAAGGTCATTCTACTGCCAATGTTAGTCTATGGAGATTGCATGTCTATGTTGCTGATTGCATGTAAGCAACAGGTGTGGCTGAAATAGCCGAATCCACTAATTTGAAGGGGTGTCCACATACTTTTGTATATATACAGTGCCTTGCAAAAGTATTCACCCCCTTGGAGTTTTTCCTATTTTGTTGCATTACAACCTGTAATTTAAAATGATTTTTTATTTGGATTTCATGTAATAGACATACACAAAGTAGTCCAAATAGGTGAAGTGAAATGAAAAAAATAACAAAAAAATTAAACACTGAAAAGTGGTGCGTGCATATGGATTCACCACCTTTGCTTTGAAGCCCCTAAATAAGATCTGGTGCAACCAATTACCTCCAGAAGTCACATAATTAGTTAAACAATGTCCACCTGTGTGCAATCTAAGTGTCACATGATCTGTCACATGATCTCAGTATATATACACCTGTTCTGAAGGCCCCAGAGTCTGCAACACCACCAAGCAAGCAGCACCATGAAGACCAAGGAGCTCTCCAAACAGGTCAGGGACAAAGTTGTGGAGAAGTACAGATCAGGGTTGGGTTATAAAAAAAATATCCAAAACATTGAACATCCCACGGAGCACCATTTAAATCCATTATTAAAAAATGGAAAGAATATGGCACCACAATAAACCTGCCAAGAGAGGGCCGCCCACCAAAACTCACTGACCAGGCAAGGAGGGCATTAATCAGAGAGGCAACAAAGAGACCAAAGATAACCCTGAAGGAGCTGCAAAGCTCCACAGAGGAGATTGGAGTATCTGTCCATAGGACCACTTTAAGCCATACACTCCACAGAGCTGGGCTTTACAGAAGAGTGGACAGAAAAAAGCCATTGCTTAAAGAAAAAAATAAACACATTTGGTGTTTGCCAAAAGGGATGTGGGAGACTCCCCAAACATATGGAAGAAGGTAATCTGGTCAGGTGAGGCTATAATTGAGCTTTTTGCCCATCAAGGAAAATGCTATGTCTGGTACAAACCCAACACCTCTCATCACCCTGAGAACAACATCCCCACAGTGAAGCATGATGGTGGCAGCATCATGTTGTGGGGATGTTTTTCATTGGCAGGGACTGGGAAACTGGTCAGAATTGAAGGAATGATGGATGGCGCTAAATACAGGGAAATTCTTGAGGCAAACCTGTTTCAGTCTTCCAGACATTTGAGACTGGGACAGAGGTTCACCTTCCAGTAGGACAATGACCCTAAGCATACTGCTAAAGCAACACTTGAGTGGTTTAAGGGGAAACATTTAAATGTCTTGGAATGCCTAGTCAAAGCCCAGACCTCAATCCAATTGAGAATCTGTGGTATGATTTAAAGATTGCTGTACACCAGCAGGAACCCATCCAACTTGAATGAGCTGCAGCAGTTTTGCCTTGAAAATGGGCAAGAATCCCAGTGGCTAGATGTGCCAAGCTTATAGAGACATACCCCAAGAGACTTGCAGCTGTAATTGCTGCAAAAGGTGGCTCTACAAAGTATTGACTTTGGGGGGGGGGGGGAATAGTTATACACGCTCAAGTTGTCTGTTTTTTTTGTCTTATTTCTTGTTTGTTTCACAATAAAAAATACTTTGCATCTTCAAAGTGGTAGGCATGTTGTGTACATCAAATGATACAAACCCCCTAAAAATCTATTTTAATTTCAGGTTACAAGGCAAAAATATAGGAAAAATGCCAAGGGGGGTGAATACTTTCGCAAGGTAGTGTATATATGAATATGTAATGGCATGCGTCCATACAGTGCTCTCTCTTTGAGGAATTCTGTTTTCTGAAGAAGAGGCCCACCAGAGATCTTTAGGATCTGACAGATTATTGCACAGACCTTCATCACCGGGTCTTTCTTCATGGCCAATCCTGTTTCATGGTATATGCTTATGTAACCCTCAAGGTTCTGTGGTACCCTGAGATAGGCTGTGGACTAGGTCCCGGTCACTCCCTAGCCACATCCATAGTCACTTCCTGGTTTTTCATGAAGAGGGAAGCCATGTTGTGGTCCGAATGTTTGTTAACTAGAAAACTGTTTCTAGTCTAAAAGTCTAGTTCTCTCACTCCACACGTGAAAACTTTCACAAAGACGTGTAAGGTATATTGTATTGATTATTAAAATACGTTTTCTTTGTGTGGACTATTGATTTCCAAGAAATGTGGACGGCTGTTACTAAGGCCTACTTCCATATTTTGGGGTTTTCTCTATGGGCTCTTTTTCCTTGGATTATTACACAGACGTACAGCTGAAGAGGTTAGATCAATCCTTATTATATTTATTGCTGCTGGAATATTTAGATTTTTGCTCATTTTTGGTTTTCTTGCTGGATTTGGGGATTTTTCTATTAGCGACATTGCTAACTGACCGTTATACCGATGTAAAACATACCGTGTCTGATTGATGTTCAGTACCACGTAGTTCTGGTTAGGACACAGTAATATTATGTCCACATTGCTTTTTAACAATTTGTTAGAAGTTATGGACTGAATTGGTCACTTATGAGTCGTTCAACTGGCACTCCAATGGCCTGAGTCGCCATTTCAGAGACTCATCAGTTATACAATACAAAATCCTAATATTCCCTTTACTTCCGAAGCATCCCTTTCGGGAGAAAAAAAAATAAAATAAACTTATCAGAAAGACTCCTCTCCTTCTCATATCCCTCCCAGGCAATAAATATGCCATGATGGTTTTATTATTGTACTCATTATTTGGGTGGTGGGAGTCTCATCACCTCCTCTAATCTGGGTCTAATGGCTCTGACCCACCCGGGACACAGGTGGTCGCCAGAACCACCCTGATTGGGTCCATTTATTAGGCCGGTCGCAGACGGTGCCGGCCCGACTTGTCATTACGTTCTGAGGTTCCATGGTTTCATTCCCTGGCCAATGAGGGGCTAATATGTGGATATTAGCCCGCTCCGCTCACGTCTCCCAATAGCCCTAGCTCTGTTCTCTTCTAATGGGTCAATTAGGCTAGGTTAATTCTGAATTGGACCCTCTGCAAATCACTGATTACCACCTACCCTCAACCACAACCCCCGTCTGACCGCAACTCCCCTCCAACCAGCGACCGCCATCCCTCCATTTATTATTCATCGCAATCAAGTGTGGTGGCTGGAGAAAGTTGCTTTTCTCTCCCTCTCCACCTCCCTCCCTTCATCCCTCGCCTCTCCTCCTCTCTTTTATCCACCTCTCCTCTCCTCTCCTCTTGGAAGAATTGCTTTTATTGAGTAACGGCAGGCAAACACTCCCCACTCCTGGATGCCACGCTTCCAGCAGCCAGCCCTCCCACCCTATAGCCCTCCCCTTGTGGAAAATGAGGCAATTCTCTCATTGTAATAATGCACCTCTGTCATCTCCTCATTATCGGCATGATAAAAGATGAAATATTCACAGAGGCTGGCCTCCTAACCTGATCTGGGCTTGATATTGGGGCTTTGGAAAATGAGTTTTATCAGCTTTAATATACTCCTTGGCAGACTGACCCTTGAAATTAAACATTATTACAGAGCGGATATTTAAAAAACCGGGGCCACAAATTACATCAAAATGAAAATATTAAAGAACATTACGAATATATCAAGTGGCGCTCGGTGGCTTGGCGGCTCCATGCCCCCCCCCCCCCCTTCTCTGCCTGCCACCATTGAGGAGCATTGCCGGTTGGGGCGGCGGTGGCGGCGGCGTTGTAAGTGTCACCGCGGCAACGTCGGGGCTGGAGAAATAATAACAATGCAGCCTGTCCCACCGTCATGTGTCTGCATAAACTAATTATCCTCCCGGCACTTCTCATCGCAAAGCTTTATTAGGAGAAAACAGCACTGGCGGAAGTGTCGCACTCAGAGTCAGAGTGCTTGTGTGCTTGTGTGTGTGTGTGTGTGTGTGTGTGTGTGTGTGTGTGTGTGTGTGTGTGTGTGTGTGTGTGTGTGTGTGTGTGTGTGTTTAAGAGTGTTGGATTGTTTCAGAGTGGGAGTGCATTTATGTGTGTGTGCAAGCATGCGTGTGTGTGTGTATGTGTTTTAAGAGTGGGAGAGCGTTCATATGTGGGAGTGTATTTGTATGTCTGTGTGTGGGTGGGTGGGTATGTGTAGGATAGGTGGAATTGGCATGCTTTTCCTGCCTCTTTCTCCTATCTGGTGGCTACAGGTTCACTGCATGTTTCTCTGCAACACAATGGTCATTAGATAGATAATTGAAGCCAGTAGGCAGTCGGTCTCTCTCTCTCAGTAATCACTTTAAAAGTGAAGCCCAAATCCCAAAAATGGAGAGAAAACTGATCCAGTTCCCTGAAGTGTGTGGTGATTTGTCACTTTGTGATCGGGGATATGAGAAATGCAATAAAAAGCGGAGGAGATGTGATTTGAATAGATTTCAGAGGAAGTCACTCCTCAGGGGACCAGGATGAGTAAGCAGCCTCCCCGAGGACCGAATTAAAACTTTACTTTTGGTCACGGCACTCTCCTCACAGTGCTGTCGCTTATCGTGTGTGTGTGTGTGTGTGTGTGTGTGTGTGTGTGTGTGTGTGTGTGTGTGTGTGTGTGTGTGTGTGTGTGTGTGTGTGTGTGTGTGTGTGTGTGTGTGTGTGTGTTTGTGTGTGTGTGTGTGTGTGTGTGTGTGTGTGTGTGTGTGTGTGTGTGTGTGTGTGTGTGTGTGTGTGTGTGTGTGTGTGTGTGTGTGTGTGTGTGTGTGTGTGTGTCCTGCGTGAATGGAAACCCAACCGCTGCCCCTCACCCTGAGGTTATGGGGGGAGACACAGCACAGCTCTTCTCCGGTCTCAGATGAGTATTCACAGCAGCACTTCTCTCTCTCTCTCTCAAAACCCGGTGCCGGGGCTTTGCATACTGAGGCGTTATGTGTGTGTGCTCCCCACACTCAATTCCCCCCAGAAACAAGAAACCGGGTAGACTCCAGTCCATGCACATGCATTTTTATTCCTAAGTGGGGATCCGCTCAGCCAAAGTCACGCAGCTGCATTACACCCCAAGATACATTCACGCTATCTGGTATTACGTTACCTATGTGTTGTGTAAATGTTGTATAAATGTTGCTGGAAATTCTGAGGGTTAAGATGTATCTGTGACAGAAGGTCTTAAGGCATCTTTTCAGAGACATTTAATATTACATTGCCTATATGTTGTGTAACCGTTTAATAAATGTTGCTTGGAGGTTGAATCATCATCATGAGGGTTAACATGTATCTGTGACAGAGACAGAATGATCAGCCCAAGGAGAGAATGACTAGGGAACAATGGCTTCTTCCCTTCACTATTTCTCTATCTCTCTCTATCTCTCTCTATCTATCTATCTATCTATCTATCTATCTATCTATCTATCTATCTATCTATCTATCTATCTATCTATCTATCTATCTATCTATCTATCTATGTATCTATTCAATGGGGCTTTATTGGCATTGGAAACATATGTTCACATTTCCAAAGCAGGTGAATAAACAAACGTGAGAAGAAACTCATTTAACAATTAGAAATCATCAGTAAACATTGCACTCAAAAAGGTTTCAAAAAGATAAATACATTTCAAGTGTTATTTTATCAGTGTTTTAACAATGTGAAAATTGTTGTAGTACGAAAAGTGGGGGAAGATAAATAAACACACGTATTGGTGGTATTTCCAATGTTGTTTGTGTTCCACTGGTTGCCCTATTCTCATGGCAATGGCCCACAAATATTGCTGCTGTGATTGCAATTTATCAATGTCAGATTTGTTTTCAAAATCTTTGAGTCTGTGTGATCTGTGCGAAATATTTACATTTACATTTAAGTCATTTAGCAGACGCTCTTATCCAGAGCGACTTACAAATTGGTGCATTCACCTTATGATATCCAGTGGAACAACCACTTTACAATAGTGCATCTAACTCTTTTAAGGGGGGGGGGGGTTAGAAGGATTACTTTATCCTATCCTAGGTATTCCTTAAAGAGGTGGGGTTTCAGGTGTCTCCGGAAGGTGGTGATTGACTCCGCTGACCTGGCGTCGTGAGGGAGTTTGTTCCACCATTGGGGTGCCAGAGCAGCGAACAGTTTTGACTGGGCTGAGCGGGAACTGTACTTCCTCAGAGGTAGGGAGGCGAGCAGGCCAGAGGTGGATGAACGCAGTGCCCTTGTTTGGGTGTAGGGCCTGATCAGAGCCTGAAGGTACGGAGGTGCCGTTCCCCTCACAGCTCCGTAGGCAAGCACCATGGTCTTGTAGCGGATGCGAGCTTCAACTGGAAGCCAGTGGAGAGAGCGGAGGAGCGGGGTGACGTGAGAGAACTTGGGAAAGTTGAACACCAGACGGGCTGCGGCGTTCTGGATGAGTTGTAGGGGTTTAATGGCACAGGCAGGGAGCCCAGCCAACAGCGAGTTGCAGTAATCCAGACGGGAGATGACAAGTGCCTGGATTAGGACCTGCGCCGCTTCCTGCGTGAGGCAGGGTCGTACTCTGCGAATGTTGTAGAGCATGAACCTACAGGAACGGGTCACCGCCTTGATGTTAGTTGAGAACGACAGGGTGTTGTCCAGGATCACGCCAAGGTTCTTAGCACTCTGGGAGGAGGACACAATGGAGTTGTCAACCGTGATGGCGAGATCATGGAACGGGCAGTCCTTCCCCGGGAGGAAGAGCAGCTCCGTCTTGCCGAGGTTCAGCTTGAGGTGGTGATCCGTCATCCACACTGATATGTCTGCCAGACATGCAGAGATGCGATTCACCACCTGGTTATCAGAGGGGGGAAAGAAGAAGATTAATTGTGTGTCGTCTGCATAGCAATGATAGGAGAGACCATGTGAGGATATGACAGAGCCAAGTGACTTGGTGTATAGCGAGAATAGGAGAGGGCCTAGAACAGAGCCCTGGGGGACACCAGTGGTGAGAGCACGTGGTGCGGAGACAGATTCTCGCCACGCCACCTGGTAGGAGCGACCTGTCAGGTAGGACGCAATCCAAGCGTGGGCCGCGCCGGAGATGCCCAGCTCGGAGAGGGTGGAGAGGAGGATCTGATGGTTCACAGTATCAAAGGCAGCCGATAGGTCTAGAAGGATGAGAGCAGAGGAGAGAGAGTTAGCTTTAGCAGTGCGGAGCGCCTCCGTGACACAGAGAAGAGCAGTCTCAGTTGAATGACTAGTCTTGAAACCTGACTGATTTGGATCAAGAAGGTCATTCTGAGAGAGATAGCAGGAGAGCTGGCCAAGGACGGCACGTTCAAGAGTTTTGGAGAGAAAAGAAAGAAGGGATACTGGTCTGTAGTTGTTGACATCGGAGGGATCGAGTGTAGGTTTTTTCAGAAGGGGTGCAACTCTCGCTCTCTTGAAGACGGAAGGGACGTAGCCAGCGGTCAAGGATGAGTTGATGAGCGAGGTGAGGTAAGGGAGAAGGTCTCCGGAAATGGTCTGGAGAAGAGAGGAGGGGATAGGGTCAAGCGGGCAGGTTGTTGGGCGGCCGGCCGTCACAAGACGCGAGATTTCATCTGGAGAGAGAGGGGAGAAAGAGGTCAAAGCACAGGGTAGGGCAGTGTGAGCAGAACCAGCGGTGTCGTTTGACTTAGCAAACGAGGATCGGATGTCGTCGACCTTCTTTTCAAAATGGTTGACGAAGTCATCAGCAGAGAGGGAGGAGGGGGGAGGAGGGGGAGGAGGATTCAGGAGGGAGGAGAAGGTGGCAAAGAGCTTCCTAGGGTTAGAGGCAGATGCTTGGAATTTAGAGTGGTAGAAATTGGCTTTAGCAGCAGAGACAGAAGAGGAGAATGTAGAGAGGAGGGAGTGACAGGATGCCAGGTCCGCAGGGAGGCGAGTTTTCCTCCATTTCCGCTCGGCTGCCCGGAGCCCTGTTCTGTGAGCTCGCAATGAGTCGTCGAGCCACGGAGCAGGAGGGGAGGACCGAGCCGGCCTGGAGGATAGGGGACATAGAGAGTCAAATATGTGTCTCTAATGTGGTCTGTCACACCCTGATCTGTTTCACCTGTCTTTGTGCTTGTCTCCACCCCCCTCCAGGTGTCGCCAATCTTCCCCATTATCCCCAGTGTATTTATACCTGTGATCTCTGTTTGTCTGTTGCCAGTTCGTTTTGTTTTGTGAAACCTACCAGCGGTTTTCCCCTTGCTCCTGTCTGTTCTAGTTCCTGTTTTCTAGTTTTTCCCTGTTTTGACCTTTCTGCCTGCCCTGACCCTGAGCCTGCCTGACGTTCTGTACCTTGCCACACCACACTGGATTATTGACCCCTGCCTGCTCTGACCCTGAGACTGCCTGCCGTGCTGGACCTTTTTGAACCCTATCTGGATTACTGACCTCTGCCTGCCCTTGACCTGTTGTTTTGCCTGCCCCTGTACTAGGAATAAACTTTTGTTACTTCGACACTGACTGCATCTGGGTATTACCTGAAACGTGATATGGTCATACATTTGGCAGGAGGTTAGGAAGTGCAGCTCAGTTTACACTAGAGTTGAATGGCGGGAACCCAGTTACTGGGATTTACTGCCTAAAACCACTCCCTTTTCCCAGGACAAATAACTGCAAGAAATTATTTACATGAGCAGCATGGCGTGAAATGGAACTGTTATTAAATTGTATGCAATATACTGAATAGCCCTATATATAGATGTCTTAGCCTACCTTTTTCTGTTAATGAATTCAATGGAGTATTAACCTTCACATTTAGCTAATTATGTCTCTTGCGCAATATGCACGCTCCTGTGTTCCGCTGGCCTCTCTCCTAAAAAAATGCTCCTTAGCTCTTGGAGTCCCATGCGGTAAAAGCTAGAATAGCTTGCTGGAATTTTTTTTTTAAGCATTTCTTATACCAATAGACTATTTGAAGAGGGACACAAGCGCTTGTTTGCTGAATGTTAAATACAGCAGGCAATAGAACTCACCGGTAGTTTGAAAGAAGAGCGAATGTGCGATGGTGGTAGGCTATAGAGTTATTTAATCGGACCCATAACCATTCAATCTTCGTGAAGAGAAGTGAAAGCATTCTGCAAGGATGACATTAGAATGATGAAGATAAGGACAATGAAACATTTTTCATTTAGCTCTTGACAGTGAGGAAGGAATGAAGTAACAATAGAGAGAGAAAGTGGAGGTAGGCTAGTAATATTAGTGGAAATATTATGAATTTTATATATGCAGCAGTAGACTAATTATACAAATAGGCCCTATTATATTTAAATCAAATTCGCTAGCCTATACTTGTAACTTTGTAGGGCACATGTTCTGCACCAGAATCACATGTTCTCTCCCTGTTTTAACATGGTTTGACCAATGTGCCTAATTCCAGTCCATATAATACAATATAATACATTACAGTACAGTAATACAGTTTACACTCAAAAAGATTAGCCTACTGGAGCTGGTTTTATTTATTTAACTAAAAGAGCACATAGCTAAATATATCTATGGTTTTTATGTTTTTCTGTTGTGCATAATGTGCAGTAGCCTATATCATATATGTATTGGATAACGACACAATCATTTGGGCTATTTTGGACTTGGGCTCATTAAATGTCTTGAATGTAGAGCTCATAAAATGTATTTAATGTATGGCTCATCAGGCCCAGGTAGCATCAGGCTTGAATTTTCGATCACCTCATTTTGTGGACAGTGGGCACTTTCTCAAATGCAAGGGTATACTTACTGAGTCTGTACATAGTCAAGGATTTTCTTAATTTGGGGTCAGTCACAGTGGTCAGGTATTCTGCCACTGTGTACTCTCTGTTTAGGGCCAGATAGCATTCCAATTTGCTCCGTTTTTTGGTTGATTATTTTCAGTGTGTCAAATAAATATATTTTTGCTGTCTCATAATTTGGTTTGGTCTAATTGTGTTGCTGGCCTGGGGCTCTGTGGGTTCTTTGTGTTTGTGAACAGAGCTCCAGAATCAGCTGGCTGAGGGTACTCATCCCTAGGTTAATCTCTCTGTAGGTGAGGACTTTGTGGGGGAATTTGTGGGCATCACTTCCTTTTAGGTGGTTGAAGAATGAACAGCTCTTGTCTGGATTTTGATAACTAGTGGGTATAGTCCTAATTCTCCTCTGCATCCATTGTTTGAAGTTTTGCATTGTACACAAAGTATATTTTAACTGGCGCCGGACGGGAAGGCTGCTGTTTTATGGGCTCCTAGCCAACTGTGCTATTTTATTAGTTTTTTTGCATTGTTTGTAACGTGTTATATACATAATCTCTTATGACCAAAAAGAGCTTCTGGACATCAGAACAGCGATTACTCATCTCGAACTGAACAAAGATTTTTTCTTTAATGAGTCCGACGTGAAGGATAAAGTCGGGATGTCTTGTTAGGATTCGTAGGTGAGTGAGTAAATCGCCGCTACCGTTGGTTCTATTGGCCAACGTGCAATCACTGGAAAACAAACTGGATGATCTACGGTCGAGATTATCCTACAAACGGGACACTAAAAATTGAATGACGACACTGATAACATAGAGCTGGCTGGGTTTTCTGTGTATTGCCAGGACAGAATAGCTACGTGTGTACACTTGTTGTATTAGGCACATGTGACAAATACAATTTGATTTGATTTTAATTGGGTTTTTGTCCCATTTTGTGAATTCTTGGTAGTGAGTGGACCCCAGACCTCACAACCATAGAGTGCAATGGGTTCTTCAACTAATTTAAGTATTTTTTGTCAGATCCTAATTGGGATGTCGAGTTTTATGTTCATTTTGATGGCATAGAAGGCCCTTCTTGCTTTGTCTCTTAGATCATTCACAGCCTTGTGGAAGTTACAGTACCTGTGGTGTTGATGTTTAGACCGAGGTAGGTATAATTATTTGTGTGCTCTAGGGAAACAGTGTCTAGATATAATTTGTAGTTGTTGTCCTTTTTTTGGAACACTACTATTTGTGTCTTACTGAGATTCACTGTCATGGCCAAAGTCTGATAGAATCTGTGGAGAAGATCTAGGTACTGCCGTAGGCCCTTCATGGTT